>NC_056747.1:1144915274-1144931437 GCF_019279795.1 Protopterus annectens | reverse complement strand
ATAACCTCATTCTCAGTGATTCTATTGTAACCATAACCTCATCCTCAGTGATTCTATTGTAACCATAGCCTCATCCTCAGTGAATCTATTGTAACCATAGCCTCATCCTCAGTGATTCTGTTGTAACCATAGCCTCATCCTCAGTGATTCTATTGTAACCATAGCCTCATCCTCAGTGATTCTATTGTAACCATAACCTCATCCTCAGTGATTCTATTGTAACCATAGCCTCATCCTCAGTGATTCTATTGTAACCATAGCCTCATCCTCAGTGATTCTATTGTAACCATAACCTCATCCTCAGTGATTGTATTGTAACCATAGCCTCATCCTCAGTGATTCTATTGTAACCATAGCCTCATCCTCAGTGATTCTATTGCAACCATAGCCTCATCCTCAGTGATTCTATTGTAACCATAGCCTCATCCTCAGTGATTCTATTGTAACCATAACCTCATCCTCAGTGATTCTGTTGTAACCATAGCCTCATCCTCAGTGATTCTGTTGTAACCATAGCCTCATCCTCAGTGATTCTACTGTAACCATAGCCTCATCCTCAGTGATTCTATTGTAACCATAGCCTCATCCTCAGTGATTCTATTGTAACCATAGCCTCATCCTCAGTGATTCTATTGTAACCATAGCCTCATCCTCAGTGATTCTATTGTAACCATAGCCTCATCCTCAGTGATTCTATTGTAACCATAACCTCATCCTCAGTGATTCTATTGTAACCATAGCCTCATCCTCAGTGATTCTTTTGTAACCATAGTCTCATCCTCAGTGATTCTATTGTAACCATAACCTCATCCTCAGTGATTCTATTGTAACCATAGCCTCATCCGCAGTTATTCTATTGTCGTCATAGCGTCATCCTCAGTGATTCTTTTGTAACCATAACCTCATCCTCAGTGATTCATTTGAAACCATAGCTTCATCCTCAGTGATTCTGTTGTAACCATAGCCTCATCCTCAGTGATTCTATTGTAACCATAGCCTCATCCTCAGTGATTCTATTGTAACCATAGCCTCATCCTCAGTGATTCTATTGTAACCATAGCCTCATCCTCAGTGATTCTATTGTAACCATAACCTCATCTTCAGTGATTCTATTGTAACCATAGCCTCATCCTCAATGATTCCATTTTAACCACGTCCTCATCCTCATTGATTCTATTGTAACCATAACCTCATCCTCAGTGATTCTATTGTAACCATAGCCTCATCCTCAGTGATTCTATTGTAACCATAACCTCATCCTCAGTGATTCTACTGTAACAATAGCCTCATCCTCAGTGATTCTATTGTAACCATAACCTCATCCTCAGTGATTCTATTGTAACCATAACCTCATCCTCAGTGATTCTGTTTTAACCAGGGCCTCATCCTCAGTGATTCTGTTGTAACTATAACCTCATCCTCAGTGATTCTATTGTAACCATAGCCTCATCCTCAGTGATTCTATTGTAACCATAGCCTCATCCTCAGTGATTCTATTGTAACCATAGCCTCATCCTCAGTGATTCTATTGTAACCATAGCCTCATCCTCAGTGATTCTATTGTAACCATAGCCTCATCCTCATTGATTCTATTGCAACCATAGCCTCATCCTCAGTGATTCTATTGTAACTATAGCCTCATCCTCAGTGATTCTAATGTAACCATACTGTCATCATCAGTGACCATAGTGTATCCATACCCTCATCCTTATTGATTCTATTGTAACCACAGCCATAACCTCAGTGATTCTTTTGTAACCATAACCTCATCCTTAGTGATTCTTTTGTAACCATATCCTCATCCTCAGTGATTCTATTGTAACCATAACCTCATCCTCAGTGATTCTATTGTAACCATAACCTCATCCTCAGTGATTCTATTGTAACCATAGCCTCATCCTCAGTGATTCTATTGTAAACATAGCCTCATCCTCAGTGATTCTATTGTAACCATAGCCTCATCCTCAGTGATTCTATTGTAACCAGAGCCTCATCCTCACTGATTCTATTATAACCATAGCCTCATCCTCAGTGATTCTATTGTAACCATAGCCTCATCCTCAGTGATTCTATTGTAACCATAGCCTCATCCTCAGTGATTCTATTGTAACCATAGCCTCATCCTCAGTGATTCTATTGTAACCATAGCTTCATCCTCAGTGATTCTATTGTAACCATAGCCTCATCCTCAGTGATTTTATTGTAACCATAACCTCATCATCAGTGATTCTATTGTAACCATAGCCTCATGTTCAATGATTCTATTTTAACCATAGCCTCATCCTCAATGATTCTATTGTAACCATAACCTCATCCTCAGAGATTGTATTGTAACCATAGCCCCATCCTCATTGATTGTATTGTAACCACAGGCTCATCCTCGGTGATTCTATTGTAACCATTGCCTCATCTTCAGTGATTCTGTTGTAACCATAACCTCACCCTTAGTGATTATATTGTGACCATAGCCTCATCCTCAGGGATTTTTTTTGCAACCATAGCCTCATCCTCAGTAATTTTACTGTAACCATAACCTGATCCTCCATGATTCTTTTGTAACCATAGCCTCATCTTCAGTGATTGTATTGCAACCATAGCCTCATCCATAGTGATTCTATTGCAACCATTGCATCATCCTCATTGATTCTGTTGTAACCATAGCCTCATCCTCAGTGATTCTACTGTAACCATAACCTCATCCTCAGTGATTCTACTGTAACCATAGCTTCATCCTCAGTGCTTCTATTGTAACCAGACCCTCATCCTCAGTGATTCTATTGTAAACATAACATCATCCTCAGTGATTCTATTGTAACCAGGACCTCATCCTCAGTGATTCTGTTGTAACCATAACCTCATCATCAGTGATTGTATTGTAACCATAATCTCATCCTCAGTGACTCTATTCTAAACATAGCCTCATCCTCAGTGACTCTATTGTAACCATAGCCTCATCATCAGTGATTTTGTTGCAACCAGTGCCTCATCCTCGATGATTCTATTGTAACCAGAGCCTTATCCTTGGTGATTCTATTGTAACCATAGCCTCATACTCAGTGATTCTATTGTAACCATAAGCTCATCCTCAGTGATTCGTTTGCAACCATAGCCTCATCCTCACTGATTCTTTTGTAACATTAGCCTCATTCCCGGTTATTCTACTGTAACCATATTCTCATGATCAGCGATTCTATTGTATCCATAGCCTCATCCTCAGCAATTCTATTATAACCATAGCCTCATCTTCAGTGATTTTATTTGAACCATAGCCTCATTCTCAATGATTCTATCATAAACATAACCTCATCCTCAGTGATTGTATTGTAACCATAGCCTCACCCTCATTGATTCTATTGTAACCAGAGGCTCATGTTCAGTGATTCTATTGTAACCATAACCTTATCTTCAGTGATTATATAGTAACCATAGGCTCACCCTCAGTGATTCTGTTGTACCCATAGCCTCATCTTCAGTGATTCTATTGTAAGCATAACCTCACTCTTAGTGATTCTGTTGTAACCATAGCCTCATCCACAGGAATGTTATTGTAACCATAGCTTCATCCTCAGTAATTCTATTGTAACTGTAACCTGATCCTCTATGATTCTTTTGTAACCATAGCCTCATCCTCAGTGATTATATTACAACTATAGCCTTATCCCCAGTGATTCTATTGCAACCATAGCCTTATCCTCATTGATTCTATTGTAACCGTAGCCTCATCCTCAGTGATTCTACTGCAACCATAACCTCATCCTCATTGATTCTATTGTAACCATAGCTTCATCCTCAGTGATTCTATTGTAATCAGTGTCTCATCCTCAATGATTCTATTATAACCATAACTTCATCCTCCATGATTCTATTTTAACAATAGCCTCATCCTCAGTGATTCTTTTGTAACCATAACCTCATCCTCAGTTGTTCTAGTGCAACCATAGCCTCATCCTGATTGATTCTATTGTAACAATAACGTCATCATCAGTGATTAGTTTGCAAATATAGCCTCATCCTCAGTGATTCTATTGTAAGCATAACCTCATCCTCCATGATTGTATTGTCACCATAACCTCATCCTCAGTGATTCTTTTGTAACCACAGCCTCATCCTCAGCGATTCTGTTATAGCCGTAACCTCATCCTCAGGGATTCTATTGTAACCATAGCCTCATCCTTAGTGATTGTATCGCAACCATAGCGTCATCCTCAGTGATTCTATTGCAAACATAGCCTCATCCTCATTGATTCCATTGTAACCATAGCCTTATCCTCAGTGATTCTGTTGTAACCATAACCTCATCCTCAGTGATTCCTTTGTAACTATAGCCTCATCCTCAGTTATTCTATTGTAACCATAACCTCATCCATTGTGATTCTATTGTAACCATAACCTCATTCTCAGTGATTCTATTGTAACCATAATCTCATCCTCAGTGACTCCATTGTAAACATAGCCTCATACTCAGTGACGCTATTGTAAACATAGCCTCATCCTCAGTGATTCTGTTGTAACCATAGCCTCATCCTCAGTGATTCTATTGTAACCAGAGGCTTATCCTAGGTGATTCTATTGTAACCATAGCTTCATCCTCAGTGATTCTATTGTAACCATAGGCTCATGCTCAGTGATTCTATTGTTACTATGGCCTCATCCTCAGTGGTTCTATTGTAACCACAACTTCATCCTCAGTGATTTTTTTGTAACCATAGCCTCATCCTCAGCGATTTTATTGTAACCATAACCTCATCAGTGATTCTATTGTAACCATAGCCTCATGTTCAATGATTCTATTTTAACCATAGCCTCATCCTCAATGATTCTACTGTAACCATATCTTCATCCTCAGTGCTTCTATTGTAACCAGACCCTCATCCTCAGTGATTCTATTGTAACCATAACATCATCCTCAGTGATTCTATTGTAACCAGAACCTCATCCTCAGTGTTTCTGTTGTAACCATAGCTTCATCCTCAGTGATTCTATTGTAACCATAGGCTCATGCTCAGTGATTCTATTGTTACCATGGCCTCATCCTCAGTGGTTCTATTGTAACCACAACTTCATCCTCAGTGATTTTTTTGTAACCATAACCTCATCCTCAGTGATTGTATTGTAACCATAGCCCCATCCTCATTGATTGTATTGTAACCACAGGCTCATCCTCGGTGATTCTATTGTAAACATAGCCTCATCTTCAGTGATTCTATTGTAACCATAACCTTACCTTTAGTGATTCTATTGTAACCATAGCTTCATCCTCACGGATTTTTTTGCAACCATGCCTCATCCTCAGTAATTTTACTGTAACCATAACCTGATCCTCCATGATTCTTTTGTAAGCATAGCCTCATCCTCAGTGGTTGTATTGCAACCATAGCCTCATCCCTAGTGATTGTATTGCAACCATAGCCTCATCCTCATTGATTCTGTTGTAGCCATAGCCTCATCCTCACTGATTCTACTGTAACCATAACCTCATCCTCAGTGATTCTACTGTAACCATATCTTCATCCTCAGTGCTTCTATTGTAACCAGACCCTCATCCTCAGTGATTCTATTGTAACCATAGCATCATCCTCAGTGATTCTATTGTAACCAGAACCTCATCCTCAGTGATTCTGTTGTAACCATAAGCTCATCATCAGTGATTCTATTGCAACTATAATCTCATACTCAGTGACTCTATTTTAAACATAGCCTCATCCTCAGTGACTCTATTGTAACCACAGCCACATCATCAGTGATTTTGTAGCAACCAGTGCCTCATCCTCGCTGATTCTATTGTAACCAGAGCCTTATCCTTGGTGATTCTATTGTAACCACAGCCTCATCCTTAGTGATTCTATTGTAACCATAAGCTCATCCTCAGTGATTCATTTGCAACCATAGCCTCATCCTCACTAATTATTTTGTAACATTAGCCTCATTCCCAGTTATTCTATTGTAACCATACTTTCATGATCAGTGATTCTATTGTATCCATAGCCTCATCCTCAGTGATTCTATTATAACCATAGCCTCATCTTCAGTGATTTTATTTGAACCATATCAGTGATTGTATTGTAACCATAGCCTCACCCTCATTGATTATATTGTAACCACAGGCTCATCTTCAGTGATTCCATTGTAACCGTAACCGTATTCTCAGTGATTCTATAGTAACCATAGGCTCATCCTCAGTGATTCTGTTGTAACCATAGCCTCATCTTTAGTGATTCTATTGTAAGCATAACCTCACCCTCAGTGATTCTATTGTAACCATAGCCTCATCCACAGGGATTTTATTGTAACCATAGCTTCATCCTCAGTAATTCTATTGTAACCGTAACCTGATCCTCCATGATTCTTTTGTAACCATAGCCTCCTCCTCAGTGATTGTATTGCAACCATAGCCTTATCCCCAGTGATTCTATTGCAACCATAGCCTTATCCTCATTGATTCTATTGTAACCATAGCTTCATCCTCAGTGATTCTGTTGTAACCACAGCCTCATCCTCAGTGATTCTATTGTAACCATAGCCTCATCCTCTGTGATTCTATTTTAACAACAGCCTCATCCTCAGTGATTCTTCTGTAACCATAACTTCATCCTCAGTGGTTCTATTGTAACCATAGCCTCATCCTGATTGATTCTATTGTAACCATAATGTCATCATCAGTGATTCTTTTGCAAATATAGCCTCATCCTCAGTGATTCTATTGTAAGCATAACATCATCCTTCATGATTGTATTTTAACCATAACCTCATCCTCAGTGATTCTTTTGTAACCACAGCCTCATCCTCAGCGATTCTGTTATAACCATAACCTCATCCTCAGTGATTCTATTATAACCATAGCCTCATCCTCAGTGATTGTATTGCAACCATAGCCTCATCCTCAGTGATTCTATTGCAACCATAGCCTCATCCTCATTGATTCTATTGTAACCATAGCCTTATCCTCAGTGATTCTGTTGTATCCAAAACCTCATCCTTACTGATTTTATTGTAACCATAGCCTCATCCTCAGTGATTCTAATGTAACCAGAACCTTACTCAGTAATTCTATCATAACCATACGTCACCCTCCTTGATTCTGTTATAAAAGTAGCCTCATCATCAGTGATTCTATTATAATCACAGCCTCATCCTCAGTGATTGTCTTGTAACCATAGCCTCATCCTCAGTGATTCGTTTGTAATTATAGCCTCATTTTCAGTTATTCTATTGTAACCATGACTTCATCCACTGTGATTCTATTGTAACCATAACCTCATCCTCAGTGATTCTATTGTAACCATAATCTCATCCTTAGTGACTCTATTGTAAACATAGCCTCATACTCAGTGACGCTATTGTAAACATAGCCTCATCCTCAGTGATTCTGTTGTAACCAGAGCCTCATCCTCAGTGATTCTATTGTAACCAGAGGCTTATCCTCGATGATTCTATTGCAACCATAGCTTCATCCTCAGTGATTCTATTGTAACCATAGGCTCATGCTCAGTGATTCTATTGTTACCATGGCCTCATCCTCAGTGGTTCTATTGTAACCACAACTTCATCCTCAGTGATTTTTTTGTAACCATAGCCTCATCCTCAGTGATTCTATTGTAACCATAACCTTATCATCAGTGATTCTATTGTAACCATAGCCTCATGTTCAGTGATATTATTTAACCATAGCCTCATCCTCAATGATTCTATTGTAACCATAACCTCATCCTCAGTTATTATATTGTAACCATAGCCCCATCCTCATTGATTGTATTGTAACCACAGGCTCATCTTTGGTGATTCTATTGTAAACATAGCCTCATCTTCAGTGATTCTATTGTAACCATAACCTTACCTTTAGTGATTCTATTGTAACCATAGCCTCATCCTCACGGATTTTTTTGCAACCATGCCTCATCGTCAGTAATTTTACTGTAACCATAACCTGATCCTCCATGATTCTTTTGTAAGCATAGCCTCATCCTCAGTGGTTGTATTGCAACCATAGCCTCATCCCTAGTGATTGTATTGCAACCATAGCCTCATCCTCATTGATTCTGTTGTAACCATAGCCTCATCCTCACTGATTCTACTGTAACCATAACCTCATCCTCAGTGATTCTACTGTAACCATATCTTCATCCTCAGTGCTTCTATTGTAACCAGACCCTCATCCTCAGTGATTCTATTGTAACCATAACATCATCCTCAGTGATTCTATTGTAACCAGAACCTCATCCTCAGTGATTCTGTTGTAACCATAAGCTCATCATCAGTGATTCTATTGCAACCATAATCTCATACTCAGTGACTCTATTTTAAACATAGCCTCATCCTCAGTGACTCTATTGTAACCACAGCCACATCATCAGTGATTTTGTAGCAACCAGTGCCTCATCCTCGCTGATTCTATTGTAACCAGAGCCTTATCCTTGGTGATTCTATTGTAACCATAGCCTCATCCTCAGTGATTCTATTGTAACCATAAGCTCATCCTCAGTGATTCATTTGCAACCATAGCCTCATCCTCACTAATTATTTTGTAACATTAGCCTCATTCCCAGTTATTCTATTGTAACCATACTTTCATGATCAGTGATTCTATTGTATCTATAGCCTCATCCTCAGTGATTCTATTATAACCATAGCCTCATCTTCAGTGATTTTATTTGAACCATAGCCTCATTCTCAATGATTCTAGTGTAAACATAACCTCATCCTCAGTGATTGTATTGTAACCATAGCCTCACCCTCATTGATTATATTGTAACCACAGGCTCATCTTCAGTGATTCCATTGTAACCGTAACCGTATTCTCAGTGATTCTATAATAACTATAGGCTCATCCTCAGTGATTCTGTTGTAACCATAGCCTCATCTTTAGTGATTCTATTGTAAGCATAACCTCACCCTCAATGATTCTATTGTAACCATAGCCTCATCCGCAGGGATATTATTGTAACCATAGCTTCATTATCAGTAATTCTATTGTAACTGTAACCTGATCCTCCATGATTCTTTTGTAACCATAGCCTCATCCTCAGTGATTGTATTGCAACCATAGCCTTATCCCCAGTGATTCTATTGCAACCATAGCCTTATCCTCATTGATTCTGTTGTAACCATAGCTTCATCCTCAGTGATTCTATTGTAACCACAGCCTCATCTTCAGTGATTCTATTGTAACCATAACCTCATCCTCCGTGATTCTATTTTAACAATAGCCTCATCCTCAGTGATTCTTTTGTAACCATAACCTCATCCTCAGTGGTTCTATTGTAACCATAGCCTCATCCTGATTGATTCTATTGTAACCATAACATCATCATCAGTGATTCATTTGCAAATATAGCCTCATCCTCAGTGATTCTATTGTAAGCATAACCTCATCCTCTGTGATTGTATTGTAACCATAACCTCATCCTCAGTGATTCTTTTGTAACCATAGCCTCATCCTCAGTGATTCTGTTATAACCATAACCTCATCCTCAGTGATTCTACTGTAACCATAGACTCATCCTTAGTGATTGTATTGCAACCATAGCCTCATCCTCAGTGATTCTATTGCAAACATAGCCTCATCCTCATTGATTCCATTGTAACCATAGCCTTATCCTCAGTGATTCTATTGTAACCAAAACCTCATCCTTACTGATTGTATTGCAACCATAGCCTCATCCTCAGTGATTCTAATGTAACCAGAGCCTCATCCTCAGTAATTCTATTGTAGCCATACATCATCCTTTTTGATTCTGTTGTAACAATTGCCTCATCCTCAGTGAATTTATTATAAACACAGCCTCATCCTCAGTGATTCTATTGTAATCATAACCTCATCCTCAGTGATTCCTTTGTAACTATAGCTTCATCCTCAGTTATTCTATTGTAACCGTAACCTCATCCACTGTGATTCTATTGTAACCATAACCTCATTCTCAGTGATTCTATTGTAACCATAATCTCATCCTCAGTGACTCTATTGTAAACATAGCCTCATACTCAGTGACGCTATTGTAAACATAGCCTCATCCTCAGTGATTCTGTTGTAACCAGTGCCTCATCCTCAGTGATTCTATTGTAACCAGAGGCTTATCCTCGGTGATTCTATTGTAACCATAGCTTCATCCTCAGTGATTCTATTGTAACCATAGGCTCATGCTCAGTGATTCTATTGTTACCATGGCCTCATCCTCAGTGGTTCTATTGTAACCACAACTTCATCCTCAGTGATTTTTTTGTAACCATAGCCTCATCCTCAGTGATTCTATTGTAACCATAACCTCATCATCAGTGATTCTATTGTAACCATAGCCTCATGCTCAGTGATATTATTTTAACCATAGCCTCATCCTCAATGATTCTATTGTAACCATAACCTCATCCTCAGTTATTATATTGTAACCATAGCCCCATCCTCATTGATTGTATTGTAACCACAGGCTCATCCTCAGTGATTCTATTGTAACCATAGCCTCATCTTCAATGATTCTATTGTAACCATAACCTCACCCTTAGTGATTCTATTGTAACCATAGCCTCATCCTCAGGGATATTTTTCCAACCATAGCCTCATCCTCAGTAATTTTACTGTAACCATAACCTGATCCTCCATGATTCTTTTGTAACCATAGCCTCATCCTAAGTGATTGTATTGCAACCACAGCCTCATCCCTAGTGATTATATTGCAACCATAGCCTCATCCTCATTGATTCTGTTGTAACCATAGCCTCATCCTCAGTGATTCTACTGTAACCATAACCTCATCCTCAGTGATTCTACTGTAACCATAGCTTCATCCTCAGTGCTTCTATTGTAACCAGAGCCTCATCCTCCATGATTCTATTGTAACAATAGCCTCATTCTCAGTGATTCTATTTTAACCATAGCCTCATCCTCACTGATTCTATTGTAACCATAGCCTCATCCTCAGTAATTCTATTGTAACCATAACCTCATCCTCTGTGATTCTATTCTAACCATAACCTCATCCTCAGTGGTTCTATTGTAACCATTGCGTAATCCTCAGTGACTCTGTTATAACCATAACCTCATCCTCAGTGATTCTATCTGAATTCCTAAGAAATCAATGACCTTTAGACTGCCAGACAAGGTTTACTGATGTTTGAGGTTCAGTAAAGCATATGTTACAAGTGCAATATAGCTTCTCCATGCACATTACACAGATAATCTAACAATATTCACAAAAATCACAGTTGTATAGAAGATGTTTTAGGCTGTAACCTAGGCCGCTGTATGTATTGTAAAAAAAAAAATCTTAAAAATAAAGTAGACATTTAATTGCAGCACTATTTAACTTCACTATGTAAAATTGCCAAATATACCCCTCTTTGGTCATTGAATTAGTTATTGATTTGTACCATTCCTCAGTATAGTTCTACGTTGCATTTATATTTTAATTTAATGCAGATATCTTTAGTGTGTTTTTGAGTGACACACAGGATTTTTTAACTGTTTTGCCTTCTTTGCTGGCTTACTTGAACATCACAACTTCATGTTACATAACCTGCTGTGTTACCGCCTAACCTGCTAATCTCACCGTCAGTCTGCTGACTGACCTGTAAAATGGATTCACTGCAATACAGCAATTTATTTTACCAGCAACACCTTTTGGGGGATGTATCTTGTGCTAGAATATGAAGTACTAAACTCTGGATTTTGCTTTACAATAGTTTTTGTTAGCTTCTTGGATCAGGTAATTAAACAGCAAGGACACAAATAAACATGAATTTTCAGATAGTGATAACTTTTGCTGCGTTTTGAGTGGTTACTGCCACTCTACAAGCATTGTTTTGATGGGTGTAATTTACCTCTTTCTTTGTCTTTCTCTTTCTTTGTTTCTCTCTGTCTCTGTCTTTTTTCACTCCTGCCACTTAGCTCATTGAAGTTTAATGGCCAACAATACAACTGCCGTGCCAGTTTGCTATACATAGTCAAAAGTTCATATTGTTGTTGAGGATAGTTGCTGTTTTCAAATTAAAATCCCTGAGCACTGGCTCAGTACTGGGAATTGTGTCTGATGCTCATCAGTCATTGGAGCTGATACACACACTGCAGCTACCATTGGACAGACTGAAGAAGGAAGAGAGCACTAATTTATAAAGAAACCATTTGTAAGAGCGACTGTAGACTCCATGGTAAATGAATGTATTCGCTTTTGCATGTATGGCAAATCAAAACAAAAATAATAGCTTTTAATAATGAGTCCTGCAGTTTCCAAATTCTGCTAGGACTGATAATGTTTCATTTATTAGGAAGTCTTCTGATAGATCATAAATATTGCACAAAGCCTTGTTAAATGACATGCCGCTTATATCTTTATCATGTTTTTATTGTTTTGAATTATTTCAGGTTCTGCTGTTCCTAAGAAGAAGCTGTCTTCTAAATCAGGTAATTTGTACATTTATTCTTCATTAGAGTTCATAACATTTCATAATAGACAAAGGTTGCAACTGTGAATAACTATGTAATAGGAGTGATATAGGCGTTTTCATTTCAGGGACACATATCAATGCCTGTGTACTCAAGATTAGTTAATACAGTCTCATTACTATTGCATTGGCTACGTTTAGTCACTTAAGGAGTCACAGTGTACTGGACATGAGGCATAGCAGATATGTGTAAAACATTTTCAGCTGTGAGTGGTTATTCATTGGAAAGGAATACACAGTTACAGACTTTAAAAAAGAATATCTTGCCTTGATGAGAACCCTGTACTAACTGTACTGAAATGGACTCCTCACATCGCTAACAATTTGTTCCTAGTAACTACTTATTGAGAACAGACTCTTTTTGCACTTGGAAATGGGAACTTATGTTGCAATACGACCTGTCTTCCATGAAAGTGCACTACAGCGAAAGTGCACTTTCGCGAAAACCGATTCACCAAATCGCCAAAATAAATAATAAACAAACAATAAACATTGTTTTGCAGGGGGGGCAAGCCCCCCTGCACACCCCACCCCCACTACTTAAATATACCAACTCTGAGATCGCACTACAGTGGGGAAAAGGATATATTTCCTTATCCCCACTGTACCATGCTTTGGTGAATCGGCTTTTGCGAAAGTGCACTTCTGCTGAAGTGCACTTTCTCGGAAGTGGGTCCGTACTTTTCTTGTTCGAAATAATGTAATTTCGAACAAAAGAAGTGTAATAATGGAGGATAGGACAGAACTGAGACTGAAAAATCTAACAGAGGGTACAGCCATATATCTGATGGCATACTCATAAAAATGATGTAAAATATTAATTGTGTTATCTCTGACCATTGAATGGGTTAAAGCATGGCAAACCTCCTAGCCACTGTTTTCTACTGTGACTATATTCCCAATATGTAATCCAACTTCAGATGGTTAGATATATCATTCTCATTTCTAAGAATCTTCACCCAAATCAGGAATGCTTGTACAACCACATAACAAACATTCTAGATGATATGTCCAATACGTGGATCAAAATGTATCCATATTTTTCAGTGTGTATTATTTAAACTTATTGGTAACAGTTACCTGTGTGACACACCTTTTCAAAGTGTGAGTTGAAAAATATCAAACTTTAACACATCAGTGACTGACTGTCACTCCTAATGAGGCACATCTGGAAGGTATTAGCTTCCCAGAGACTTAATCCCCACTAATGTGTTGCTCACTTGTGTGAACAGCATCATGAAGACCCCCAACACAATGTTTACATTGTTTGGTCGTCACACACACATTGAGTGATTCAGAAGGTATAATGAGTTATGAAGTAATTAGTATATTGAACATGCCTAGAGTGGGTTATCTACACCATATAAGTGCAATGTTGAATTGGGAGCTTCCAGCACACTACAGAAAATGAATTTCTCCCCCTCGTGTTGACGGAAAAGTATTTTGACCGCCATTACTTCGGGACTACCCAAGTCTTTCATAATATTGAAAGGTTTGTCATGATTTAAAGTATATCATTGTATAATGTAAACATTAATTTTCTTTGTGCTAGCTGCATTGCTTAACATAATTGTAAAAGTCATAAGAAATGTCTTTAATGGGTAGAGTGCAAAACACATCTACAGGCTTTAGAAACCTACCTGCAAAGTTTAGAATGTTGTTTGTAGAGCGAAAATCAATTTGTCATATTCCACTGCAATGTTAGATAAATCAAAATGTGTGTACACTTTTTTCAGTACTAGGTTAGGTTCTGCTTGCTCTGCTATATTTTGTTGCTATGCTTAGCAGGTTGTGTACCTGATAACTTAACACTCATGCACCTGTTAATTCTTTTTTATTGTGGGGGTTGACACATCCAATTGTGCTTTATACTATTGTATCTGAATTTTTTAGGATACAGCTATGCCAGTGTAAAGTGTTACATAAGGTTTTATTGTTATATATTTCATAATTGTTATATTTTGCTTACTACCAGTGTAGGAACAAAGCTTTTGATAACCATTTTGTTATTACAATATGACTGAGATGAAGGCTGCTAAGGATGCTTCCTCATGTAGGCCTCATTTTTCAGAGGCTGAGAATGATGTGATACTGCAGGCCTTCTCCTCCATGGTCAGTTGTTTATTCTAGTGCAAGCCTCCACTGAGCCCTTCTGTGACCATGTCTGGCAGTAGGTCGTCGACAATGTAAATGTTGTTGGTGGCCATTGTGAAAGGGCCTGACATGGGGCAGTAATATGATACAAAGGGCAAGTCTCAGAATGGAGGCCATGGCATGGGAGTGGACGGCTACAGGTGGTAGGCCATCTACTGTACCAGCACTTATAGAGACAGGGGAGTTTGTGGTCTCACTGAGGTGCACTGACACCTCCCCAGAGTTTCACAGTGCTGTGCTAGATGGTGGGACAGAGATGGGCAGGCCAATGATAACTTCCCTTCCTGGACTGTGGACCCAGTTTGCCTGCCTACTTATACCCATAACACAGAACCATCTGAGAGTAGACAGGCTGATGGGGACATTATAGATCAGGGTAGTATTGTGAAAAATGACTTGTAGTATGAAACCTGATGAACTTTGGGGAAGATTAATTTGTAAGCTCAAGGAACCATTGGTGTCTACCTTAAATGGGCTGTTCAATAAACTGTTGGCTTGAGATGAAGTCCCCAATAAGTGGAAGCAGGCACATATTATATTTAAAACTGAGGCAAGTGGTCTGATATACAATTATCACCACATACATCTCACATATATCATAGGAAAAATGTTCTTAAATCTGTAACACCTAGTGAAATAATATGAATCTTATAACACATCTATGGGCATTACACAATTTCATATGGTTAAGATCACATTATCAACAACTTAAAATGTTGAAAACTAAGTAAACAACAGAATAGAGATTCTGAACCCCCTCCCCTCCTTTGGGGGACTATGTCCCCCACACCCCCTGTAATTTTACATACTACTTCCAAGATTGCACTACAGTGGGGAAAAGGGCACATTCCCCGATCCCCACTGTATTGGGACCTCTGTGCAATTCTTAGTTTTATTAGTTAGTTTTCTATATTTTAAGTGTTTTATCATGTTGTGTTGACCATATGAATTTCAACAAAGTAAAATTTTGATAAACTAACATAAACCCATATAAAGTACCTGGGTATTAAAATTAATAATAAGCTAACTTTTATATGAAAAGTTATTAAAAGTAAAGATGAGGGCATTATGAATGACTGGACTTTTCTTTCAAACTGTTAAAACAAGAGCGGCAGATACATTATGCTTTTTATATAAATTTTTCATTTGCCCCATACTTGATAATAATGCTGTATGTTGTATGTGCAGCAACACTGAGATCAAATGGTTCAAGCAGAGTTCAGAAAAATGATTTCCACATCCTGAAGAATTTCCTTATCTTGAAAGACTGTGCTGAACTTGTTTAGTATGTCTTATAGACCTACACAGGGCAACCTGTGTTTGAGATTAAATGCTTTTACAGAACAAGCTGTTCAAACAATATCAAGGTTAGAGATTCGAAAAAGCTGATAAACAGAAGGCAAACATATTTCAGTTTTATTATAAGTTTTAAAAGAGCTCATAAAAGAGACATATGTATTAGTAAGCCAGTCGACAAGCTTTGGAATCATATACCACTATACATCAAATAATCCTAAAATATTAAACTATTTAATGAGAAAATTGATTTATACTCAGGATAGAAGAAGTTCCTTAATGCA
>NC_056747.1:1144887774-1144910274 GCF_019279795.1 Protopterus annectens | reverse complement strand
TTGATTCAATAATCGGTTCACAAAATGCATTGTGGTCCCAAGAGCAAAAAGGCACTGAGTACGACTTGTGACATCTACAACCAGACAAGACTGTACACAGGCAACCTACAGAGCTGAATCTTTGGCTTGGCACATCAGCCCCGCCTTTCACCTGTAAGTGAACCAGAATATGTTCCAGTGTTCTCAGTATCTCTTATCCAGAATAACTGCCTCTCAAACAAGGTGCTATTTTACAGGTGCACGAGCACACACACACCCTCACACACACACACACACACACTTGTATATATCTATAGCTATATATATATTCTTCCTGGAATGATAGTATTACCGTTATTTAGCTATGACCAGAGACTTAACAAACTATAAGTAAACAAATAATATATTTCACATGTAGTAAGCTCACATTGTCAAGTTAATTGGAGGTGGAAGCCATAGCTTGTTAATCTGCTTAGGCAATAAATAGCATTACCACGTGTATGTGTGTGTATGTATATGAAAACCAGTCAAAAGGGCTTTGAGATGATAAACAAACTTTACTTAAACAATAAAATAAAGTAAGCACTGCAGGTACAAATGAAGTATGCAGAGGAATGACAAAGTGAACAATAAATATAAAAATAACATTCAAGCATACAAGAACATTTAAGGAAGATCTGCAGCTAAATTTGTTAAATAAATCTAACTGCCTCTGATTTAAAGAACGCTGAACCCTTAATGTTATAAGTCCGTATAAGATAAAAAAACGGAAACTGCGGATACCAAATTTGCAGGGAAATGGTCACCTAAACATCTTCAGCAAGACTATGGAGCTGATTCAAAAAGGTTATCATAAGGTGTTCACAACTGTTCCCAACTCGGGGAAACCATTTCTGACTCAGAGAAAGCCCTACCATGGTACTTTAGCACGAAGTTGTGCAGCAGCGTGGTGTGCTGTTCCTGCAGCTGTGATAAATGTTACTGTGACATTCTGGGGGAGAGGCATATGCTAAATTGACAGTTGCTGTCCTGAAGAAATGCCTGCAGTAAGGAATTCATGGCAGTTCAGAGCCACTCATGATAAAGAACACAGTATAGATCTAGTGTTTACCCATCATTCAGTAGAGGCAAGTGTTGGGGAGTTCAGCAAAGAAAGGTAGTGCTGAGTTTTGTGTACATGTGTGTATATGTGAGTATGTGTTTGTGTGGGATGTTGCAGTAGGAGGATTAGTTAGAGGGTATGGTAGATTTGTTTGTATTCATACATGTGTGTGTGTGTGTGTGTGTGTGTGTGTGTGTGTGTGTGTGTGTGTGTGTGTGCACACGCGCATGTGTGAATATATGCATGTGTATGGGTGAATGTGTCTATGACAGTGATGGTTGTGTGATTGTATGAATATGTGTGTGCATTGGGGTGTGCATACCACCACATTCCCATAGAGTAATGTCCAAATCTTGCAGCATTGCTTTAGGAACACTAGATGCCAGGGATACGTCTTTGAACAAGTTGTGCAGCAATAAATGACTTGGGTTAGAGGGTCACTAGATACCAGGATAATAAGTGTGTGTGCCCTAAAGGCGCTAAAAGCTGCAAACCTTGTACTGTCACATCTCCCACAGAGCATATTAATCCTCTGCACCACCACTGGACACCAGTGCAATTGGTAATTGTAAAGGTGATTAAGCAAACAAAAAAAAAGCAAACTTACAGAGGGTGAAGGTTTCCATCCTGCACCCTAGACTCAGTGAGGAACAACAGTAACCCAGTATACTAACTTATCAGTTACTGTAGCAAGGGCTTTTGTTTTACAAAATAAGGAGTAGAAAACTTTAATTTCTGGTGTTATTCAATGGGTGCAACAGTATCTAAGTTACCAGGGACAGGGAAACTTAAAGGGGCAACAGCAGGAGTTGCCTGTTACTTTAGGGATAGACAGCAAAAAGGGATGGGCGTGTGTCTATATCTGTGCCTGTGTCTGTGGTTGTTGTAGGATGGACTAGACTGACTGAAACCCCTAAATGACAGCAGGAAGAATTCTAAAGTATTACTTTGACTCACTAAGATAGTTACTAGAGCAATAGCTCTAGCATCAGAATGCACATTATGAACAATCAGAAAAAGGAAAATCTAATGTCTGTTATTCTTGACTGACTGTAAAGATCTGAGATTCATGAAGGCGTGAACAAAAACATAAGAACAGACATTAGAGACATTCTGTGAACTTGTGTGTGTGTGTGTGTGTGTGTGTGTGTGTGTGTGTGTGTGTGTGTGTGTGTGTATGAATGTAGGGGTGGGGGTTCTGTGCCAATGTGTTGCATTGGCCATCAGCATTAACTGCTACTGGAAAATGTTAATTTGCACGTAATGTGGTTAATGATAATTCAGAGATATACAGTTTAGCTGATAATGAGTTATTCCCACTCACATTGCAGCTAACATGTCTCTGAACTGAATTCTCCTGCATCATGTAAATGGACCCTTTTTACCACTGCTGTTACCCCCTACACTGTTTTGTTTTCTAAATCACCAGGAAAGTTCTGCACCTTCAGACTGAATATAGGTTCATAGGTTCATACTAGGCTATCTGCCCTAGGGCATTTATAAGCCTAGCCAGAGTGTGTGTGGCTTTCATCACCCCTTAGGATGAGAATACTATGCCCTTTTAGGGTTTAGTTTACTGTGCCTCTGTCTAGTAGTGACACAGAGATGACCCCCGGGGTAAACCTACGATCTCCCATCCACTCGTCAAGATTTCTCTTGAATAGAGTCAGTGAGGGGCTCTGCCTAACATGGATTGGGATTCTGTTCCAGAGTGTAGGGAGCCTCTGGGTTATGAATCTGTCCCTCCAGCACGTCCTATTTATTTCTGTGTTGAGGTTTAAGTCTCTTGCTCTCGTGGCTCTGATGGATTTGGATTTACTAAGGTGGAGCATGTCCATTAATTCTGGATTGGACATGGCCTTGTACGTCAGGCACAGATCACCTCTGAGTAGGCGGTATGCGACTGAATAGAGCTGGAGTTTTTTCAGTCGGGCAGCATATGACATATGTTTAAGACCCTTTATCCTCTTGGTGAGGAACTTTTGGGGTCTTTCCAACTGCTGCAGGTGACGGGTAAAATACATCCCAAATGGGGCATTGTACTCAATCATTGGCCTGATAAGAGAAGAGTACAGGGGCACAATGACCTCTCTTGATCTAGATGTGAAACCCTTCATGATAAGGTGGGCAATATAGAAGGTCTTCCTAACCACTTTGGCAAAGTGAGTGTCAAATGAGAGGTTACTGTCAACCTGGGTCCCAAGGTCCCTGATTACCTCTTCCGTGCCAATGGATTACCACCTATGTGGTAATTTGTGGGTACCTTGTTTTTCCCAAAGGTTATGACTATACATTTTTTGGCATTCAGCTTAAGGCCATGGCTCTGGCACCAATTATCCATTTCTATGAGGCCTCTCTGAAGGATGTTTGTGTCCGCTGGAGTATCAATTATGGCACCCAGTTTGCAGTCGTCTGCGAACTTTGTCAGCCACAATCCTCCTATGTTTGCCTGTACCTCAGAAAAATAAATGCCGAACAAGAGGGGTCCCAGGACTGAGCCCTGTGGGACACCGCTTGTGACTGGCTTAGAGTCTGACATAGCTCCAGCAACTCTGACCCTGTGGGTTCTGTCCTTGAGCCAGTTTGCAACCCATCTTGTGACATAGGGGTTTACATTTAAGCTGGTGAGTTTGTCTATGATGCCCGAGTGGGGTATTGTGTCAAAGGCTTTTGCAAGGTCAAGGTAGGCTGTGTGAACTGCCTTACCCTCATCAATGGCCTTAGTGACTGTTTCAAAAAAGTCGATCAAGTTCAAAAGGCAGGATCTGCCTTTGACAAAGCCAAATTGGGTAGGATCCAATGTCTGTAGATCCCCAATGTCTTTGTTTATGAGTTCCATAATGATCCTCTCCATAGCTTTGCAGACCAGGCTCGTCAAGCTGATGGGGCGGTAATTTCCAGGGTCCGTAGAAGCACCGCCTTTGTGAAGTGGTACCACTGTCGCCGTACGCCACTCTTTGGGTATGTATCCTGTAGTAAGGCTAAGATTAAACAGCAGCCTTATGTGTGGGTTTAGTTCCTCTTGGAGTTCATGTAGCACACAGCCCGGGACACCGTCCGGTCCCATTGATCCTGTGTTTTAGCTTTAGAGAGGGCGGCTCTCACCTGGGCATCTGAGATATTAGGGAGGCTACACTCTGCTGGGATTGTTATTTCTCCTTTTGGGGGGGAGGGGGAGGAGAAATTGGCACTGAACCTGTCTGCCAGAATGTTGGCAATGTCAGTGGGTTCAGTGTATTTTGTATCATTTTGGACTAACTCTGAGCATATCTGGGAGTTTCCACCCAGGTTTCTAACATAGCTAAAGAAGGCCTTGTGATTGTCTTTTGTGTCTTTTGCGATTTTTCTCTCAAAGTTGGCCTTGGATGATTTTATGAGTGATCGTAGTTTTTGCTAGTACTGATCAGAGATGCCTTCCCTTTTAGGGATTTTGCTCTGTCATGTAGTAGCTTCCTCCTCCTGTTGTAGAGTTTGTTTATGGCTGGGGTCCACCAGACCGGGCCTGCCTTTGGGGGAATGGGTCTTGGTTTTATTTGGGATTGCATGACCCATGCATTCTTGAAGGTGCCCGTAGAAGGCATTTGCAAAGGATTCAGCAGTGTGGGTTGTGGTTTCCACTAGCCCAGGGGCCTTGAAGGATACCATTTCAGTCTTAAGAAGTGTGAAGTTGGCTTTTGAGAAGTTTTTCACTGTGGTCTTTTGTGCAGGGGGTGGGGGCGGGATGTGGATTTCCAGTGAGATTAATTTATGGTCTGATCTTACCAGAGAGGGATATACTTCCGGTGTGGAGCATTTTGTCCCCATGTTTGTGATGATCAGGTCAAGTATATTGTCTCCTCTTGTGGGAATGGTGACCAGTTGTTCCATTGCACTTGAGTTTATGAATTCTAGGAACCTTTGGGCTAGGGTGTTGGGGCTTGAGTAATGTTCCCAGTCTATGTTTGGGTAGTTGAAGTCTCCCAATATAATGGTATTTGGAGAGACGCTCATACTCTCTAGTGTCTTCAGGAAGGCTGTGTGGGGTTCCTGAGTTTGAGAGGGTGGTCTGTATCATGCTACAAACTGTAAGGCAGTTTTGCCTATGGTTAGTTGCACCTGGATGGTCTCCGATGCTTCGTGCATTGCCACTAACCTGGAGGTGTGGGTATCTTTGATGAATATGGATACTCCCCCTCCTTTTGTGGTTCGGTCCAAGTTTTGGGGCCGGAAAGCATGATATGAGGTAAAACCTGATAGTGCTGGGGTGCTCTCAGGAGCCTTGAACCAGGTTTCAGTCACTGCACAGACATCGATGTTCTCCATACTGAGAAGGGCTTCGAGGGCGTGCATCTTGAGGTTTAGACTTCTGGCATTGAGCAGCATTACCCTTAGTTTTTTCCACTTGTGTTTTCTAGGGAGGTAGGTTTGTCCTTTGAGCCTTGCCTAAAAAGGCACTGTGGGGATGGCAAGAGCCTTGGCCAATATCCGGAAGCCCAGGGGTGACAGGTGCAAGCCGTCCCTTGCGAAGCAGCGTGGCTTGTCAAGCATGTCATCCCAAGCAGACAGACATTGGATCCCCTTAGAATGACACCAGTAATTAAGCCAATTGTTAAAACTGATCATTTTGTCTTTGTACTGTGGCATCATTCTTGGTGAGGGTAAGATGCTGCTCAGGGTCAGGGTCATACCGGCCTGGGCTACATAATCAGAGAGCTCCTCTATGTCTCTTTTCATGTAGTCCAAGGAGGTACGTCTCAGGTCATTCACACCGGCATGTACAATGACTGAGTCATATTTGTACTTGCTGTGGAGTGACCTGAGTGCTTGTGTTATGTGGCGGATTCTAGCTCCCGACAGGCAGCTTACTGTGACCCTCTCCTTGTTCAGTCTGGTGAGCGGTATGTCAGTGTGTCTGACTATGGAGTCACCTATTACAAGTGTGTCTGGCATGTTGTTTGGCCTTAAGGACTGTGACTGTTTAGCACACTGACTATGTGAACTATGTGTTGCATGTGCTATGTCTTGAGATGGCGGTTGCTTGGGTGTCTGCTTTGGAGGCCTCTGTTGTTTTGGTAGATTTTTAATCAGCGCCTCCGAGTATGTTTTTGTGTGTTTATGTGTTTGGTTTGCAATTGTGATAGTTCTATGTGAGACTGGGTTTGTGGTGTGCGTGGTTACCTTCTCCTCCTGACTGGTCTTGCCAGTACTGAATTGAGAGAGCTCAGCCTCCAGTTTGGCTATATAGTTGCATCTCTCGCATATATTTGTATTTGTTGGGAGGAGGAGAGGGTTGTCTGTGTACATGAGGCAATTGTAACATTGCCTCAAGATTCCCAGATTCACCAGCTGAACAGGAGAGGACGCTAGCAACTGACCCTTCGACATGCTAGAAATAGTGAAAAAGATTGCTGTGTAACTGAGTCAGAAAGGACCTATAGGGAAATGGGTACTCAAGGGAATTTAGGTGAATGAAGTACTTTCTTTTGTTTAAGAGTGTAATAATTTTCAGGATTCATCAGATTACATCATTATCCACTCCTCCACAAAAACAGATATAATTGCATAACATCATCTCCCATTAGCTTCCTTACCACACAGAGGATCAATGAACTTGGCTAAGAGTAAACATATGTTAATTCCATCCAGCAACAGCCCCTTTTTTCCAATTTTTGCACATGGGGTCAGGGTGCCACTTCAACAGTGACAATCAGCTAGAGCCAGCATTTACACCGCCAGGTGGCTACCCTTGCCATGGTTGTTCTTCCATACTGCATACTCAAATGCACACTCATACCTATGGCCAATTTAGTGTCCAATCTACCTATTGCATGTCTTTTGTATATGTGAGGAAACCAGACCACCTCGAGGAAACCCATGTAAACACAGGGAGGACACACAGACTCCACAAAGAAGACACCCCAGATGAGAATTGAAGCAGGGATCTTCTTGCTGTGAGGTAACAATGTTATCCACTTCACAATTTGCTTATTATTGTCTTCATACCTTCATAGTTCTAGAGAGCTGCTCCCTACAAAATACACTTTACTCACATTTTATGCCTTGATAGCTTCCTGAAACAGCCCTTGCAAAACTTAATTAGACATAAGCAATTAAGTTTTTCCTGAGTTACATTTTGTGTTTCAAATACCAGGTTGTATTTTTATTTCTTTCCTCTGCTTTTACACTCAGAGAGAGAAATGTTGCAAGATTACACGCATTTTGCAGAATTCAAATACAGTTTACAAAGGTACCAACAGTCTGCAGTAGGGGAAATGTATATGTTTTGCCTGTCACCATCTGGCATCATATGCATAACTTGCAATTTTAAAAAGTAAAATATAATGCTTTAGCAAAAAACTCTATGCTGAACAAGATGGCTGTTGGAGTGACTGAGTAATGGTTAAGTAGGGAGCCAAATGCAAGCTGTACTTATGCATCCTGGAAGGATGTGGATTAGTGACTGGATGGCAAAATAGTTGGGAACAGTATAACGTTTGGAGCAATATGAATCATATGAAACCAAGTGAAGCGACATTTTCTTATAGTAGTGATTTTAAAATGATAAAAATGGAAATTAAACAGAAATGAGTCAGTGCTAATGCAACTGAAATGAATATAAAGTTTTGCATAGTTTTCCACTTTGGTTACCAGTTGAGATGCCTTCTGTGTCAAATCTTCATGTCCTTCCTTTGCCATTTGATTTTTTTCCCCATATCCAAAGAAACTGCTCCCATAACACATGCATGAGGTGAAATTACTCAAGCCTCAATAGCACCCAGAAAAAAAGATAAATGGTATAATGCCAGATGCTGAATGGTATAATGCCAGATGCTGAATGGTATAACACCAGATGCTGAATGGTATAATGCCAAATGCTGAATGGTATAATGCCAGATGCTGAATGGTATAATGCCAGATGCTGAATGGTATAACACCAGATGCTGAATGGTATAATGCCAAATGCTGAATGGTATAATGCCAGATGCTGAATGGTATAATGCCAGATGCTAAATGGTATAATGCCAAATGCTGAATGGTATAATGCCAAATGCTGAATGGTATAACATCAGATGCTGAATGGAATAATGCCAGATGCTGAATGGTATAACATCAGATGCTGAATGGAATAATGCCAGAAGCTGAATGGTATAACACCAGATGCTAAATAGTATAACGCCAGATGCTGAATGGTATAATGTCAGATGGTGAATGGTATAATGCCAAATGCTGAATGGTATAACGCTAAATGCTGAATGGTATAATGCCAGATGCTGAATGGTATAACACCAAATGCTGTCTCCCATAGGAAAACATCCCCAGTGTGGCTTCTAAATGTGCCCCAGCAAGGATTTGCTTGCTTAGGGAGAGTTCTCCCTTCTTTGAATTCTTTCAATTGGTGTAATCATGGCATTGGTGTATATATAACTTCGGGGGGGGGTGCGTCCTATAAGAGGTGGGATGATGCAGAGGGGCTTGCCTCCTCTGCAAATAACACTTAAAATGGATTTTGTTCATGAAACATTTGAATGTGTACTATGCTGCTGAAGAGGATAGAGCTGCTTATGATGAAAGAGTGGGGCTATATTGCATAGCTAGTAATAGTGCAGATGATGAAAAATGTAATTACTCTAAAATATAATAGCTTCAATTATTTGTGGACTGTTGTATAGCTTAGTAGCAGCAATTAAGCCATAAGGAAACTGTATCTGGTTTGCAAAAAGCCATTTGAATCCAAAGCTCCTGACAGTAAATGAGTTCAGGTTTCATAAAAAAATCCAAAGAAAAAAATGAAAAAAATGCCAGTATAGTGGTATGAATAATGGAGTTTGAAGGAACAGCAAATCATAGTTTGGATGAGCACTCTCAGTTTGCTAAGATACAGAAAGATGCACTGAGGGCCAGACTTGTTTGCGGACTGTACAGTGAATCTGAACAGAGAATCTATTTTTAGAAAACAGGTAACATTAGAACAACCTGTGAACATAACAATATCAATCGAAATACCTACTACAGTTGATTACAAATTGCAACAATGTGATGGCATTGTCACTGAATAAGCTGTTTTGTGCTGCCCAATAAAAAAGATAGCTTTAGAAGTAGATAAATGTCTCATAGGTCAGCTGTATGTTGATCTAAAGAGAAAATGTGCAAGCCATGTGACAAAACAAAGCTGAAGAACAGAAGGTACCAAAAAAGAAGGTTACACAAAGTACTGGATACTCAAATTAATTCTGGTTTTGAAGGTATAGATCTAGGTTATAAGAATGAAAGCTATCTGATGTGATTCAATATATGCAATGTGATAGATATTTATCAAAAATTATTTGGTTTACCCCAGAAGCAGCTCATGTAAGTGACTGTCTGTGGCCTGAAGGATAAAACATTTATTTGCTGAAGATCATCTGACTGGTTTCTATTCTCTCACTAGGTGCCTAAGTTAATGTTTGCTGTGATGCAACAGAAGGGGAGGTACTGCACTTATAAGTGAATCATCCTTTGGATGAGATGTTAAACTGATATCCCATCTGCCTGAGTTGGTGGTAGATCATGATAGATGTAAAAGTTCCCATGGCATATTTTACATATAGCTAGATAGATAGATATATATATATATATAGATATAAAAGCAATCAAATATCAAATACATACAAAAAAATAACAGATTTAGCATTTGCATATATCCAAAGAACAAGTCAAGAAAGCAAATTCTGTCACAACAGAACCAATCCCCTACATTTTTGTTATAGCCATAACTGTAATTTGCATAAAAAGGTAGTAACATTCTATTTCTGAATAAAAGATGTGCCTTTAGTCTTTCCCTCCAAAGTAAATCATATACAAGAGAAGATAATTTTATCTAAGGTGTCACTATTTCCCTAGTTTGATCTACACATATGCCATATAATATAAATTACAATTGTTTGAAAAAATGTCCCGCATATTTCTTAATAATGGAAGACCAAAAGTTAAAAAAAACACAATTACAATGCAAAAAGACATGATCAGTTGTCTCTTCAACATTAAGAAGATTACACTTTTTTCACTTCGTAGACTTTCTACACCATAAAATCCATTGCATGTGGTTTAAAGAAACTTGACATAAGCAACTTGACATTCATGAATCTTTCTAACTACCTTTTTTCTATGATTTAGCCATTTGAAGGCATGCATAAAAACTTTTCCATGGGTCAACAAGAAAAAAATATTTTTTCAGAATGATATCATGCCATTTTCTTTTATCCAGTGGCATCATTTGATGGCTTGATTTCCATAACTTAATTTTGTGCATATACCTGTCAGCATCCAATAAATCAGAACCAACAAATCATTTATGAGAATGGACCAATTCCTAAAGTTTATCATAATTATGAGAAAAAATTATGAAAAAGTGAGGAAAAATAACACTTAACCGTTTTAGGAACCCAAAATAAAGTTTGATTGTGTTAATATTGAATCCTTATGTCCGAAACCCAACCAAAAACCAAAAGCACAGAGCAGAGATTTTTTTCGCCAGGGAAAAAAAATTGCAGTCCATGACAAAAAACAAAAACAAAACAAAACTTAACCATAAACTTAAACTGAAGTGGGGGGTTCGCCCCCACACACCCCCAACGTGGGGGCTCTGCCCCCCACACCCCCCCACTTAAATATACCAACTCTGTGATTGCACCACAATGGAGGAAGTATCAAAGCTCCAAAAACAGCCCATGGGAAAAAGGTTGGTGTGCTGTGGCTTCGTTATTTTCCAGTTTCAGACTTTAGGGTTCGATATTGCAACATTCAAACTTGCTTTAGTTAAACCCATGTAATGAAGTTAAGTACACAGTGGGATCACTTAGGTCTAAACCACTTTGGACACATACTCGTCTTTAGTGCAGGAAGTTGTGGGTTCCATTCCTACACCAGTCAGCTGGAATGCTGACACTGCAGTATATCATAAGGTGGGTGCCCCACTTCTAAGTGTGTTGTCTGTCAGATGAGACATGAAAATGAGATCCCATCTGCTTGAGTTGGTAATAGCTAAGGTGTATGTAAAAGTCCCACAGCACCTATCAAAATGAGTAGGCATCCTTAATTTAATACACTGTAACAAAACAAATACCACTACTTGCATATTTAAATATTTAAACAAATGTACGTATTTACAAACATGTATTTACACGGATTCACTATACAATCTCAAAATACTGCAATGTCGAATTTCAGTATTTCGAGACTGAATAGTCAAAAAACCACATACACGAAAACCCACAATAACGAACACTACAATCGTGACCATTCACACACACACACACACACACACACACACACACACACACACACACACACACACACAAACCAGGACATAATGACAAACACACATCCACCTACCTAACTAAACAAACATAACAACACAAACAAGCACACTTAACCTACCTATAAGCAGAGGGGCAAGCCCCCCTGCACCCCCCACACCCTCCTACTTATATATTCTAACTCCGAGGTCGCACTAAACACACAAACACACAACAAACACTACCCCACACACTCACACACACTAAAATCCCTACCCATTATCCTCAAACACACAACACTTACCTGAAACCCCAAATAAATACACAAACCGCACCACACATCACAAACGCGACACCACAATAGTGGCGGATTCGACATTTGCAGATTTGGCATAGTGTAGTTTCGGTTAACTGCACTTTCCACTATTCATTCTCGACGTACTGAATTTCAACATTTCAATATGTCGAGGTTGTCTAGTGTATCCTTTTACACATTTCTATACTGTTTCTTTTTATAAAACTTCCTCACTATTATTCTAAAATTGACCCACTCCTTTTTCCACAAACATAATTTAATTTTTCCCAATATATCTCTTAATATCCATTTTCCATTAAACATAATTTTGTTCAATATTTCATTTCAAATAACCCATTTTACGTAATACATTTTTATCTAGACTTCTCACATACTATTTTTTCTTGTCCTTATAATATTCATACATAATCATATTCATATCATTATTATTTATATAATTAATATTCTCAAGAAATTTTTATTCACATACGTGTTTCCAAACTTTCACCATTCTTTTACAATTCTAAAAAAAAAAGCATGCACTGTTGTATCTTCCTCCCCACAAAAACAAACATACTCTTTCACATTTCTTCTTATATGAATTTTTCCCTTAACTGTTAATGTATTTGTTAGCTATGTCTATAGGAAATCTTGGCAATCTACTATCTTTGTATACCACATTTTTATTACTTTAACAGCTTTACTCACATCCTTTGATAAACTTTTCCATGGATTTACAAAACAATATTGATTCATCATATTATTATACTGCATTCTTCTATCTTTCTCTCTATATCATCATTTTTTTATTTAAACATTAGTATTTTTGGATCATTTTTAATTCCAGCTGCATATTGTTTTCCACTTTTTCTTCCTCTCATAATGTTCCATAATTTTTTATACTTATATTTGAAGATTTTCACTATTAAAGTCTCATTTTCTTCCCTTATCCATTTTAATATTCTATATGAATTTAATGAAGCAGAATACACTACTGAGTTAATTAACCTCAATCACTCTTCATCTTCTTTCATATATAATACTCCTCTCTTCAGTGAATTTAATCTTAAAACCCCATATGAAAGAAAACACTGACTGCACAATTTTTTTTCATATTTTTCTGGGATAATATAAACATAAGATATATATGCTATTTTCCTATGAATACCAAATTTATAGGCTAAACCTTTTTTAAAATCTTATTTATATGTCTTCCAAAGAAAACATATTACTTTCAGTTCTTTTATCAAACCTTTCCATTGCATCATAACTATGTCATTTCCCCAAATGTTATTCCTAGCAAAGACACCTCATTCATGGAACACCCCCCCCCCGGCAGTTTTACTACTTGACCAATCTCCTTAATTGTATCCTTATTCAAGGTCATTCCCATTTCCTTCAAGCACCCATTAAAACATATCAACACTTCTCTCTTCCAGTATTTTATTCTTAACAACTATATCATCTGCATATGTTAAAACTACTGGAATAATAATATAAAGCAAAAATAAAAACGATAAACACGTCCACCAGCACCATACACAGCAACTGTTCACTTTATAGGAACTAAACTGGAATGACCCGTTTCTTTATAAACCATAAAATGTTTTTATTATACAGAAGTTAGCGCTTTCACCATACTGGCTTCCTCAGACTTATAAAGACACAAAGAAATCATTCATTTAAATAACTACTGTGTAAAACTGATTGGTTAGCATAAAATCTGATGTCATAATTAATTAAAGACACTTACACTCCATCGAAACCATTACATATGCTATCTAAATGAAATATGTATATATATATATATATATATATATATATATATATATATATATATATATATATAAAACATTAAGAACAAATAAATAATCTCGAAATTCAACTAAAAAATGTGTTTAAAAACATCAAAAGTATAACATTATATCAAGACTGCTCTTATTATGTTTAATAGAATTCCATATATTTTATGAAGGACATGTTTCAATGGTATGCATATAACATTTCTAAAATGTTCATCTAATTAGAATGCTTATTATACTAATAGTAATGTCGCTAATAGGGAGTATATATAATGTTACTAGTAATAACTACATAATTTAAAACTCATCATGTTTCAACACTTTCAACCTTCTTTTTCGAAGGACAGGTTTAATGGGACCTTGTCATTTAGTCCCGGGAACTTATCCGCTCTATATCTAATTATCCACCTTAGCTCACACTCCTCTGTGGAATAATAACTTCCTTTTGCATCACATATCTAGCAGCTTTAATTTTACATCTCCCACTATCACATTCATTACTAAAACAAACAATATTCCACTTATAGGGCAGCCTCGTCTTATACTACTCTCTACATATATTTTTTTGCCCAGCCATCCATTCACTAACACTCTCACTCTATTATTTTGATATGCTGACATTCACATTCTCCTAATTTTATAACCTGTCCCATGCTTTTCCAAACTATCCTTCAAAGCATCACATCCTACTGCATCACATGCTTTGCTAATGTCACCAACCATACATTTCATGTCTTCCATTTTGTTTATAGTATCATCCACACTTTCTTTTACAACCAATAGCAATTCTTGACTTTACTTCCCATTTATACCAAATGTACTTTCTTCCATAATATTCTTCATCTTTCCTTCCATTTTCTTCTGTATTACTTTCATAAAGTTATAATCTATGTTATTTAATATGATAGGGCTCGTTTTTTATTTCATTTTTTTCATTTTGTTTCAAAATAAATTTTAATTTCCCACTACACAATTCTTTATAAACAAACCCTTCCTCCTACCATTCTTTCAGTATACTTACAAAATACCCTCTTTGCCAATCCATTAACTTCTTATACATTCCATATCCTATGCTTTCTGGGCCTGATACTGAATCAGCATTTACTTTCCTAAGTACTTCATTCAACTCACTGATAATAATTCCTTTTTTTTATTCTTCCTTAACTTGTTCCATTTTTTCACTTTCTATTCTCTTTTATTTCACTGTTTTTATCCCTATGCATATTTTCCACATGCTGTACAACAATACTGATAATTTGCTTTTGCATTCATTTTACTTCAACTTTTACATTTTTAATTTCCATCATGATACTAATATCCTCTTTTACTATTTTGCCCAACTATGCAAATACCTTCCCCTTCTCCCTAGTAAGCAATATCTATGTAAACAATAAATTCTTATTTTTTTTTTCTTTTATATATCTCTTTTTCAGCATCATACTATTCTCTTGTATGCTTCTCTAACTTATCTAGTACATTTCTATACATTTTCCCATATCTCACAACTTCCTTTCTTACTTTATCCTTCCATTGGAAAAAGACCTTTTTATACTTCTTTTTAAACTCAATCCACCATTCAGACAATTTTTATAAAAAATCCGTCATGGCTATTGATCTTTTCATAGCTATAATACTTCACATTCTCCAACTTCATTTAATAATTTCTCATTTATTATTTTATTCCCTTCCCTATTTTAATATACTCTCTTTCTTCCATCACCTCCAAACATATTGCCAAATAATCTGGAAAACCCTGCTCCAACTATATCACTGTCCACAATCCCAGGCCTTCTGTTAAAATAAAATAGTCAATTTCTGTTCCACATGTCTCCCTTCTATAAGTCCTTTGACATTTATTCCACACAGTTAATTTACCACAGTTTATTACATCCTGAAAGTTTAAATATCTTTCCGTTTCTTTTTACATTCCCCCGTATATCTCCTGTAATTATAATTTTTATGTTGACCACTACATAGTCTAATAATTGATGAAACAGATTCTCTTTTCTTTACTGGTTATATATGCAGGTAATGTTATAATCCCCTGCCCCCCCCCAAAAAAAAAAAAAACACATGGTCTCTCCATCTGTCATCCACACTTGTTAATCTTCCCATTAGTATGAGTATTACTTCTAGTATTTTACCTTTTTTACACAACACAGCCACTCCAAAATACTGTTCACTTCCTAAGATCCATATTATAGTTCCACCTCACAATTTTTCCATTTCTAGTCCCTCATCATTTATCAGAAATCTTACATCCTCTAATAAAATAATATCCACATCACATTTAACACACCATTCCAATGCTCCATTTTTTACAATATTAATAACATTGTTCACTTTTCCTTCTTTTTAAGCTTAAGGGAATAATTTTTAAATATTCACTTTCTTATTTTACTACTCTATGTGAACCCGTTTTCTTGAATCTCTATATTTTTAATTTCGCACTTTATATTTGCCCATTTCCTTTTTTTCCTTTTCTTCGTATTTATTCCTCTAAATTTCCTTTTCCTATCCTTTACTCTTTTATCAATATATATATATATATATATATATATATTAATTTCTGACTGTCTTCCAAGTTATATCTTCTTCAATACTTACTTCTGAACTTTCTTCCACTCCTTTTTCTTTATTTTTCTTTTATTTAACCTCGAAATTTTCATTATTCTTTAATATTCCTTCATATACATATTCTTCTACTGTACTCCCTCATAATTCCTTTTCTGTTCTTCATTGTCCTGCACATTTAAATATTTTTCTTTCTCACAATCTATCCATAAATGCACAACCTAATTACACATATGACATCTTCATTCACTTTTTTGCATCATGTCCCATTTCCCCACATAAAATTACATTTATTCATAAAATGCCCTCCTGTTCCACAAAAGAAACAAGTCTTGAGTTATCTGCAATATTTTATAATACCACTGTTCCTCCTATTTTTTTATAATGCTTGGAATATGCACATTTTTTCACTTCCCATTTCAATATCACAGTATGTTCCCATCCCCAGGTCTATAAACCTCTATAATCATACATGTCCATACATATTCCTTCCAAGTGTTTTTCAATATAATTTTATCAATGTCCGTTTCAAATTGCACATCATTTTCTTTTAAACTCTCTGTTAAATGCTTTAATAACATATAATTTAAAAGGACTATCATTCTTCTTTTTCTCATATTCACAAAATCTTGTTCAGTCTGAAAAATAATGTCACAAAAAGCTCTCTGTTAATTAAAACAAAAGCTCTTACATCTTGCACGTTGATGTCCAATGGAACTATAACACTGTCCCAGGCATCACACCTGTTTTTTTCTTGCTTCCTTTGTATTCTAGTGGTATTTAGTACTAACGTTACCATTCTCGTCTTTCTTTTCCACTCCTTCTACAACTGTCTCCACATAAGACTTTCTTTCTTTATGCCCCTCTACATTGTTTTTTTTTCTAAAATAGACTCTGTCTCTTTTTTTTTAAATGTTATCTATTATTTCTCTCCGCAAAGTTTCTCCATCATTCTCCTTCCCACGTTGTGCCATCATTTCTTTCAATAAATCATTCAGCAACCTTCCTGACCATGTTGTAACAACACAATCTTCTTTGTTTAAATTCTATGTCTCCAATTCACCAATTTCTTTCAAAACATAAACTCAGACTCCATCCTAATGCCACTAAATTTAAGTGAACCACACAACCACACACTACATCGCCTTTCCCTCTTCCTTCATGATCCTGCCCCTCCCAGCCACCACTGCATTAGAAACAGAATATGAGTACATATTCACTAGCTGTACAAGCTACAAGTAGGGGATGTTTCCCAATGCTCTGGGCAAATTTCCTTTACTAGTATAAATACCACTTCAGGTCTCCCTGAAAAAAATGCTACTACCCTAGTGGGACTAACCAAGTCAACAAAAGATAAATAAATTAATAATTCTCATTCCCAGTACTTTTCAGACTTTGCAGTACATTAATTGGCACAGTATACCTCTTAAATACAAACTTATTTCATCCTCCTCCTTTCTTCTGTACCCTAAGTTTTTTTCTTTTTCTATCCTACTTCTCTTTTATCTCCATATAAATCTATCACACACCTTTATGTGCATTCATTAGCAGCTTCATTAAGCTGCATTTACATTCAGCTCATGCCATTCTTAGCCAATAGCCAACTAATCACTCCAACCCAACATGACTTCTATCCAGGCCATAGTACAACCACTGCACTTCTCTCCTTCCTAAAGACAATAAATCTTGCCCGGGACTCTGGAAAAATAGTTTCTACTGTTCTTCTAGATCTGTCCAAGGCATTCAATACCATCTCCCACACCCATCTGCTAAACCACCTCTCCAACCTTAATCTCTCACAGAATACCTTATCCTGGTTCTCTAGCTAACTCTCCAATAGATCTCAAGCTGTAAAATGGGGGACAGGCACCTCAACCTTCCTTCCCACCCCCACTGGGGATCCATACTCGGTCCAATGCTGTTTAACATCTTTATTAATAATTTCCACAAAGTCATACCCAATACCAAAATTGTACAATACGCAGACAATTCCACATTAATCTGCAGTGCCACCAACCTCCCAGAGCTTCAGACACTGACCCAAGCTGCTTTCTCCACCACTGAAAATTGGATGCTTCAGAATCACCTCTCACTAAATGCCAATAAATCCAAAATACTATTATTCTCTCCCTCAAAAGCTTCCCCTCTTGATAAAAATTAATTTAAAATCATTAGCCAAAATAACTCCACTATAGAGGTTGTTCCCTTTGCCAAACTACTTGGGGTCACTATTGATGAACACCTGAAATTCGACACTCACATCCAGCAGAACATTAAGAAAATATAAAAACTTGGTATGCTATACAGGAACATCCAATTTCTCTCTCCTTCCACCAGACAAACACTTGCCACTACCTATCTACTCCACTCACTAATGTATGGCGCTCCTCTACTAACAAACGTATCTGCCACACTCACTTCAAAATTGGAAGTCTGTTGTAATAAGATTTCTAAATTTGTCACCAAAGCCAGATACTCCTCCCATCACTGTATTGCCCTTAATTTGTTACACTGGCTTGAACTCTCCAATCATCTAGACTACCTTCAGATTACCACAGCCCACAAACTAATCTTTCAACCCTCTAAGTGCCCTGATCTATGCAACATCCTTCTCCCCTAAAACCCTCAGAGAACTCTCAGATCTACTCACCAAAACCTAATCTGTGTCTGAAAACCCAATCACTCTGCTGGTCAACTCCTGCTATCCTTTTCCTAAGCAAAAAAAAATGGAATTCTCTTCCTTCCTCTCTAAGGACTTGTGCAAACTTTGAAAACTTTAAATCTCAGCTACATTCCTACCTTTCCTCTAACAGGAAATGCAACTGCATTCTCCCCACCTAGTCCTATAATTCTCTCTCCACCTCTAACCCCCTCTCTAGCTATGATCTATAGGCTACCCACACACATGTACATATTGTAAATATCAAATCTGTACCATGTGCCTAAGAATCTACACCTGCTCTCTAACATGAAATGTAACTGTAAATTGTTCATTAATAATATTGTGTTTGTATCTAAAGGTAACATGTACCTAAGAAATTACTCCTGCTCTCTAGCATGAAACAATTGTAAATTGTTCTTCTTTTCTATATTGTATCTGTATCTAAACTTTGTAACATGGAGCTTTTCTCCCCCGGCCTCCACTGTCATCAAACTGGAAATAAAATAAATAAATAAATAAATAATGGTCCCTAGCCATATTGCTGTTGATTTAATGTGTCGATGTCTTAGGTTATCTTAGCTTGTAGGTTACTAGTGGTAACACCATCACTCTTAGTATATCTATTTTCCCACTCGCCATGCTCACCTTACTGATCCATTTGTCCAGCAGTCCATTTATTATACCCATTAACTCTTCCTAATTGTTCCTCGTAATCTCTACTACTGTTGGATATACCTTAAGACTCACACACATCTTTCCTTTTGAGCACAGCAGCTCTACAGATTTCTGTGCCCCTCCTACAGTTATTACCAATGATTTCTTGAGATGATATACCAATTCTGATTTTTTCCAGTTTCTTCACAAGTCTTCAATACCTAAGGTACCATCACTTATGCATCCTCCAACAGCAACATACAGTCATCAGCAAACACATTTATTGTGTTCCTTCTGTCCTCACTCACCTTTCCCAGTGTTTGATATGAAAAAAACCTGGGATACTGGACATCCCTAGCTTGTTTTTCAGCCTAATCTTACCTTTTCAGACAGTCCCCCATTTATCCTGAGCTGAACATGTTGCTCATTATATAATACTCTGCATGACCCTTTCTTTACTCAGAGCCTGCTTCAGGGTCTTCATTATCAAATCCCAAAAAAAGCCTTTTGACTATTCCACCTCTTTTTTTTAATCCTTTATTAAATTCATATATTAGGGTCTATGTCAGAACAATGAAAAATCAAACTATCAAACACTCACATGACCCACTAAATATATATTCCTACTCCAAGATTGCACAACAGTGAGGAAAGGACAAATATTCCGATCTTCACTGTACTGCGATTCCCAAAAAATTAATATTGAATTCCTGATTTTTCACTCATGTGAGCGTGCAACATTTTGTGTTTTCGTCGTTCTAAAGCAGACCCATATATTGTATAGTGGCATGACATACAGTTATAGAAAAGCAAACAAACCATTGCATATATTTTCCCTTTCATGCATCATGTTGTGTATTAACATGGTTTATTGAATAATAATTATAATTTAATTTAACATCACTTACAATGCTGAAGTCCTGTCTTCCCTGAAACTTCACTCCTCCATCTGAACATTATTCTAATATATTGTTCCCACAGATGCCATCTATTTCCATGCAGTTTCCTCCTTCCATTTTGTAAATATCCCACCTCTGATTCTTTTATCTCCCTTTCAGCATCCATTAATTCTGCCATGGATGGTTTAACTTTGAATTTCTATTTTCTAATAATTGCTTATTTAGTAACCAGCAGTATTAAACTTAAGAAAGAATAATTTCCTTATTCACATCAAGTTTTTTCCATAAATAATAACCAAAAACTGAACTGTAGAAAAAAAAACACAAACACAAGGAATGATCTGATGAAGTCCCAGTTGGAATAAAGGAATGAAAGTGCTCATTTTGCTTTACTGACTTGTCACTGGCATTTATTTTGGCAGTTTGTCCTTGTGTTCATGTTTTTTTTTTCTAACAGTTTATAGTACTCAATTAGGAAGCCATCGAGGCCTCCTGCTTTTCCTGTTTTCAGACATCTAATCAGTACTATAACCTCTCTTTTGTTGACCGGAATATGAATCCTTTTCCTATCCTCATCCCCTAGCACTGGCCTGTTCCACTCCTTGCACTTCATCCCACCTGTATCATGTATTTAATGTTTTCATTAACTTCCTAAACTCCTCTTTTATTTCTTTGCCCTGAGGAACTCCTGTTTTCCTCTGTTTCCACTCTAGCTATATATGCTATCTTGGATGAGTCCTTAAGTTTGTATACTAATGACTTTACATCTATTTCCCCTTTATTTTTGTACTTGCCACCTTCCTTTTCATGTCTTCCTAGTTCTTCTAACTCATCTAATTTCTCCTGCATCTATTCAGTCATGTGCAACTTGCCCATCATCTCTTCCTTCATTTAATCCTCCTCCTCATCATCATCATTCATGTTCATATTCTCCTGCCATCCCTCTAACTGCCTCATGCAATCCTATTGCCATCTATCCTGACATCCTCTATACCCCTAACACTTCTTGCCTCAAAGCTGCCTTTTCTCCATCCCATTAATTACACTCTGTCATCCACTCTCCTAATTTATTCATTTGGACCCTATAGACAACTTCTGTAGCTATCATTTGCAACTATGTACATGATAAACCATGTCAAGACAAAGGTACACACTCCGTAAAAGGTTTATTAAGCGCCTTTTGTCCTACTCAATGGTAGGACTTCTTCAGATAAAACCCAAACACAGAACCCTCCAGGTTAAATACTTTAATAAAAATAACATGATTTGTAAATGACAATTAATCAGTTAAGTGCATGAGAATAAATCAATGAAGCACTAAGCTTGTATAAAAACAACAACACAACCCTATCGTTTCTATTCTGTGACTATAGTCACAATGATGTTATTAATAATTCATCTCTACAAATTAAAAATCATCAGTGCAAAATTAATTCAAATATATGTGGCTTAAATATATACACACAAATCATTTGCGCTGTATATTATGTTTACACTATCTATTAATCTTCCAACACAACCATCCTCCACTACCTAACAGCAATATAAAATTAGAATTAAAATAAAACATAATGATTATACATTAATAATTAATTAAATAATTATACATATATGTATATATATCTAAGCATGGCACAAATTGTCAGTACATAAATCTGTGCCAACAATTGCGATAAAATAATATCTGTGCTTTAGTGGATATAAATATCAAAGATGTTAGGTATAAATATATATACATTTTTGTATTTATGTAATGTGTACCACATTTATCCCTGACTTAATAAACCTTTTACAGAGTGTGTACCTTTGTCTTGATGTGGTTTATCATGAATTTGGTTTTACTACTTCTTTAGTTTTTCATGTCTTGATTTGCAGCTATGTAACCTAAGCAGAGCCCTCTTTGTTTGCATATATTCCATCTCCAGATCTCTAATCTGTGCTTGCCTCCTTTCCATAGCATTACAACGAAGAAGTGATATGACAGTCACCTTTCATACATTTCTAAACCTTTAACTTTTTTTTCCATGTTACGTTCCTCCTAGTCTTTCTTGACAAACTATTTTTTCAGCTGGTAAACACACAGTGACCATAATAAACAAACACACATTGTGAAGCACCATTTGTCTTGACAGCCCCCTCCCTGAAAAAGGCCCTTCTTCAATATCAAATGCCTTGCAGAGTCTGAGCTGTGTGTGCTTTTCCAAAGTGAACTGGTTATTAGTGGTGAGTCCATCATCTTCCCTGGTCTGTCTGTATCCAAACTCCTGCTGTCCTCTTCCC
>NC_056747.1:1144730274-1144882774 GCF_019279795.1 Protopterus annectens | reverse complement strand
TTTGTCTTATTCAGGTAGGGACCTCCATTTACATTTAGTAGAATCAAAGTGTAATCTTCTCTGGTAAGATCCAACCATAAGGTGGTCATGTTCAAAGTCACTATCTCCCCTGCCCCCCCCCCCCTGCCTCTAGCTAGGGTCAAACAAAAAATTTCTCTAATGCTGATTACAACCTCCTGAGAGATGGTATAAACAGCTTCACAGCCCCCTCCCCCTCTGTAGGAATTGGCACCAATGTCTAAAAATACACAAAAGTACTATACAAGGATTTATATAGCTGCATGGAATCAGAAATACCTGACAGGACAAAATCATCCTCCACAAGGAAGTGTAAACCTGTCTGGTGGACATCTGCAATAAATAAACTATATAACAAAAGGAAAAAAATGCAATCCAGGACCAAGCATGTGCCCAACTGGAAGCAATCTCTCCTTAGCCTGAACAAGCAAATAAGAGCACTAGTGAAATCCTCTAAAGCCAACTTCGAGTCCAAATTGGCCACATCTTCTAGAGACAGTCATAAGGCCTTCTTCACTTATGTCCACAATCTCAAAGGAAGCACCCAGATCTGTTCAGAACTGGTGGTCAAGGACACCACATACACAAATGCTGTAGATATAGCCAATCTACTGGCTGACAGATTCAGCAAAAGCTTCACCCCTCTGTGCCCCTATCAGTAAATCAGGACATCCCCAGTACCTGCCTCCCACCTCTTATCTCTCTAGGGAACAGGTCATCACTGCCCTCTCAAAGACAAAAATACAGCCTCCATGGGACCCGATAATATCCCAGGCTGCATCCTACATGAACTCAGGCATGAACTTGCAGCACCATTAGGCACCCTATTCAACTAAAGCTTGAGTACCAGCTTTGTCCCAGCCAAGTGGAGGACAGCCATTGTCAGCCACTGTCATCCCTTTACACAAAGGTGGAGCATCCACCGATCCAGGAAATTATAGACCCATCAGCCTATTTAGCCTGATCTGCAAGGTCATGGAACGGATTATCATGGATCTCATTAACATGGACATTGGCACCCTCAAAACACTCAACCCCACACAGTTTGTCTTTGTCAAGGGGAGGTCATGTCTGTTAAATCTGATTGACTTCTTTGAGACAGTCAGCAAAGCCATGGACTAGGGGAAGACGGTGCAGACTGCCTGCCTTGACCTGGCCAAAGTCTTCGACACTATTCCCCACTCGGGCATAATAGATAAACTCTCTCAACTAGGCATCAATCCATATGTTACTACATGGGTAGGAAACTGGCTCACTGATAGGACCCACCTAATCAAAATAAGGGAAGCCACCTCAAGCAGTAGACCTGTAACGAGCGGCGTACCCCAGGGATTGGTTCTGGGGCCTCTGTTATTTGGGATATACTCCTCTGAGATGCAGGCCAAAACCAGTGGGCTATAGTGACTGCAAGTTAGGCATGGTCATCGATTCCTCAAGTGATGTGGATGTCCTCCAAGAGGGTCTCCCCCAAACAAATGACTGATGCCAGAAACATGGCTTCAAGCTGAATGCCAACAAATGCATCAGCATCCCCTTCGGGGAGAATGATATCCCCACATATTATCACATTAATAACAATGTCCTAAGTACACAACCAGTAGTGAGGGATTTGGGCACTCAGGTTGATAGCAACCTGGCTTTTGACAACCATGTTGCTTCCTTTGTACGGAAAGCTATCTACATGGCCCACCTCATAAGTAAGGGTATCTTGTCCAGGGACAAAGAGGTCATAACATCCCTGTATTCTTCCCTTATAAGGCCAATTATTGAGTACAATGCTTCCTTTGGCATGTACTTCACAAAGCACATGCAACAGCTGGAGAGACCAATGAGGTTCCTCACCAGGAGAATCCAGGGCCTCAAACATCTACCCAACACAGATAAGCTAAAAGCCCTGTCCCTCTACTCAGTTTCATACAGACTCCTCAGAAGTGACCTCTGTCTGGCATACAAGAGGTTTCATACCCTGCCTTGATGGGACTTCTGCACATCCGCATGTCAAGCTCCATTCAAGTAACCCATATGCGTGACCTCAACCTGGTCTGTGATATCAATAGAACTTGTTGGTGGAACAGATTTGTGTCCCAGAGACTCCCCCATCTGTGGAATAGACTCCCTCTCCATGTCAAGCAGAGTATCTCATTATCCCTATTTAAGCTCAACCTGGATAACTGGTTGGGAAACAGAAAATACACCCCTGGGATTCCACCTGTGTCCTTGCTGGACAGGGGCTTTGGGTGCTGACTTGTCTAAACATGGGATAAACTCTTGGCTAGGCTTATAAGGGCCTCAGGGCCAATAGTCCAGTAACTTCTTATGATCCTATGATCCTGTGTAATGCAATGTTTGGATTTTCTACTGGCTAATTTTCAAAGATATATTAATATATAACATTAAGTATCCTGGTTTTTATTTTGTTCTTTATTTCTTTGTTATTTATAGCACTTTGTGTACTGTGTATTTTTCTAGCCAGTTTCACTGTGTGTGACGTATTAACTGGAAATTGTCCACTTTTATTAAGCATCTGTTGGGTTGTTTGTTTCTAATAACTTGTTGCAGTTAAACTCTTTTTTCTAGAGGCTCCTTTAGCTGTTTAAAACTTTCATTTAAAGGCTCACTGCTGCTTTTCAGCTGTGAGAAACATTTCTGCAGTTTGTTCTAAGTAGTGGGGATATTTGTAGCATTTCCATATTCAGGCTTGTATTTGGGCCTAGTGTTTGTGGAGGCTGTGTGTCTGAGCACATATTCAGGGACATCTTGGTTTAGCCAAAGCCATCAGGCATTTCAGTGAGAGAATTGCTTGAGGTCATTGGCTGACTGAGGTCACCTGGACTACAGCTTAGACTAAGCACCTCATTGGTTCTTTTGAGATTTCTTTCTTAAAAACGGTCTCAGGTTTCAACTTTCTGTTACCTAAAAAGTTCATTTGTGAGTGTTCTGCCATTTCACACTGAGCTTGATCGAAGGAAGGACACTGAGGAAACTTGGAGCTATAATATATAACATTAAGTATCCTGTTTTTTGTTTATTTTGTTCTTTATTTCTTTGTTATTTATAGCACTTTGTGTACTGTGTATTTTTCTAGCTAGTTTCACTGTGTGTGAGGTATTAACTGGAAATTGTCCACTTTTATTAAGCATCTGTTGGGCTGTTTGTTTCTAATAACTTGTTGCAGTTAAACTCTTTTTTCTAGAGGCTCCTTTAGCTGTTTAAAACTTTCATTTAAAGGCTCACTGCTGCTTTTCAGCTGTGAGAAACATTTCTGCAGTTTGTTCTAAGTAGTGGGGATATTTGTAGCATTTCCATATTCAGGCTTGTATTTGGGCCTAGTGTTTGTGGAGGCTGTGTGTCTGAGCACATATTCAGGGACATCTTGGTTTAGCCAAAGCCATCAGGCATTTCAGTGAGAGAGAATTGCTTGAGGTCATTGGCTGACTGAGGTCACCTGGACTACAGCTTAGACTAAGCACCTCATTGGTTCTTTTGAGATTTCTTTCTTAAAAACTGTCTCAGGTTTCAACTTTCTGTTACCTAAAAGTTAATTTGTGAGTGTTCTGCCATTTCACACTGAGCTTGATCGAAGGAAGGACACTGAGGAAACTTGGAGCTATAATATATAACATTAAGTATCCTGTTTTTTGTTTATTTTGTTCTTTATTTCTTTGTTATTTATAGCACTTTGTGTACTGTGTATTTATCTAGCTAGTTTCACTGTGTGTGAGGTATTAACTGGAAATTGTCCACTTTTATTAAGCATCTGTTGGGTTGTTTGTTTCTAATAACTTGTTGCAGTTAAACTCTTTTTTCTAGAGGCTCCTTTAGCTGTTTAAAACTTTCATTTAAAGGCTCACTGCTGCTTTTCAGCTGTGAGAAACATTTCTGCAGTTTGTTTCCTATCCTCCCTGTTGGTATAGTGTTTTTATAGCTGGTGGCTTTGCAGTTGCCTGCCCCTAGTGTAAATTTGATCTGGGACCCTCCTCCCAGTCTAGTGTCATTACCTCATTCTACCCAGTACAGGAAGAACATTTGAGAAGGCCAATCAGCTTAGTTTCTGCTACTCCTTTCTCTCTTTCCTTTCTCTCTTTCCACTTTAAAAATATATATATATATATATCTGCTATTACTGTATTTTATGTTTCTTCCTACTTTATTTTGCTTTTACGTCATCTTAAAAGTACTCAACTGTATTTATTACTGCTTGGTGTAACTCATTCTAAGCCTTTTAGTTTAAGCACTTGGGCTTCAGACCAGTTGTTTTACATTAAGAAGGTTTGTGGTCTGCACTGTAGTGGCAGAACAGGTAGCTTACATCCTTCTAAGTTGGGAACTGCTGATTGAGGGCTCAGTGCCTGTTATTCTAAAAATGTATTAATTCTGGTTTAAGCACTTGGACTTCAGGCCAGTTATTTTACATTAAGAGGGTTTGTGGTCTGCACTCTTGTGGGAGGAGAGGCTGGACTCTGCCCTTCTGAGCTGGGAATTTCTGGTTACAGACTTATAGTGCCTGCATATTTGAACTGTTTCTTACTGAAATTGGTACACCTTGCTTGCTGTAGCATAGACTAAATCCAGGCCTGCTGAATCTAGCTTTGTTTGTATAACTTGAGCACTAAGCCAGGCATTCTTTAAAGTATTCAATTGTATTTATTACTGTTTGGTAGTAACTTGATTAAAGTGTAGCTATCATTCTAAGTCTTTTGGATTAAGCACTTGGGCTTCAGACCAGTTGTTTTACATTAGGAAGGTTTGTGGCCTACACTGTTGTGGCAGGACAGGTAGCTTACATCCTTCTAAGTTGTGAACTGCTGATGGAGGGCTCAGTGTCTGATATTCTAAAAGTGTATTAGTTCTGGTTTAAGCACTTGGGCTTCAGGCCAGTTATTTTACATTAAGAAGGTTCGTGGTCTGCACTCTTGTGGGAGGAGAGGCTGGACTCTGCCCTTCTGAGCTGGGAATTTCTGGTTACAGACTTATAGTGCCTACATATTTGAACTGTTTCTTACTGAAATTGGTACACCTTGCTTGCTGTAGCATAGACTAGATCCAGGCCTGCTGAATCTAGCTTTGTTTGTATGCTTGTTGTTTGTTTGCTTGTTATTTCCCTGAAACGCTAATTTCACCTAAAACATGGCTTTTCAGCGCTTCTGTGGATCCCTAGTGATATCTGCATTGCTTACTGTACTTATTTCCTTGTTTCACTTGAAAGAAAGTTACTGTTTGTCGTTTTTGCATTTAAGTTACCTGTAACACATTGCATTTAAGTTACCTGGCACTTGCTCACTAAGTCAGCACTAAAAAATTAAAAGCACTACACCCTCACAAACTCCCCTTGAGTACCTTGTTCCCCATTGGCCCTTTTTTCAATTATAAAGGAATTCCCAGTACTATTCTAGCATGTCCAAAGGTCAGTTGTCAATCTCCTTTCTGATCCAGCTGGTGAATCTGGGAATCTTGAGGCAATGTTACAACTGCCTCGTGTACACAGACAACCCTCTCCTCCTCCCAACAAATTCCAACACACGTGAGAGATGCAACCATATAGCCAAACTGGAGGCTAAGCTCTCTCAACTCAGTACTGGCGTAACCAGTCAGGAGGAGAAGGAAACCACACTCACTACAATTCCAGTCTCACATAGACCTACCACGACAGCAAACCAAACACATAAACACACAAAAACATACTCGGAGGCTCTAAATAAAAATCTGCCTAAGCAGCAGAGACCTAAACAGTCACAGCCCTTAAGGCTAAACAACACACCTGATACACTTGTAATAGATGACTCTATCGTCAGGCACACTGACATCCCGCTCACCAGGCTGAACAAGGAGAAGGTCACGGTGAGCTTCCTGTCGGCTGCTAGGATCCGCCACATAACACAAGCACTCAGGTCACTCCAAGGCAAGTACAAATATGACTCAGCCATTGTCCATGCTGGTGTGAATGACCTGAGATGTACCTCCCTGGACTACATGAAAAGAGACATAGAGGAGCTCTCTGAGCATGTAGCCCAGGCCGGTATGACCCTGACCTTGAGTAGCATCTTACCCTCACCAAGAATGATGCCACAATATGAAAACAAGATGATCAATTTCAACAATTGGCTTAAGTATTGGTGTCATTCAAAGGGGATCCAATGCCTGTCAGCCTGGGATGACATGCTCGACAAGCCATGATGCTTCGCTAGGGATGGCTTACACCTGTCACCCCTGGGCTTTCGGATATTGGCAAAGGCTCTTGCTACTCCGATAGTGCCTTTTTTAGGCAAGGCTCAAAAGACAAACCCACCTCCATAGGTATCACAAGGGATAAGAAACTAAGAGTAATGCTACTCAACGCCAGAAGTCTAAACCTCAAGATGCATGCACTCGAAACTCTCCTTAGCATGGAGAACATTGATATCTGTGCAGTAACAGAAACCTGGTTCAAGGCTCCCGAGAGCACCCCAGCACTACCAGGTTATACCTCATACCATGCTTTTTGGCCCCAAAACTTGGACTGAACCACAAAAAGAGGGGGAGTATCAATATTCATCAAAGATACCCACACCTCCAGGTTGGTGGCACAGCACAAAGCATCAGAGACTATCCATGTGCAACTAACAGTGGGTAAAACTGCCTTCCAGTTTATAGCCTGCTACAGACCACCCTCCCAAACCCAGAAACCCCACTCGGCCTTCCTGAGAACACTGGAAAATATGAAGGTCTCTCCAAACACCATTATATTGGGTGACTTCAACTACCCAAACATAGACTGGGAGCATTACTCTAGCTCCAACACCCTAGCCCAAAGGTTCCTAGAATTTATAAACTCAAATGTTATGGAACAACTTGTTACCACTCCCACAAGAGGGGAAAACATACTGGACATGATCATCACCAACATGGGGACTCTATGCTCTAGACCAGAAGTGTATCCCTCACTGGTAAGATCAGACCATAAACTAATCTCACTGGATATTCACATCCCGACCCCACCCCCTACCCAGAAAACCACAGTGAAAAACTTCTCTAAAGCAAATTTCACACTCCTCAAAACTGAGGTGGAATCCTTCAATGCCCCCGGGCCTGTGGAAAATATGGCCCAGACCACAGAATCCTTTATAAACACATTCTATGAACACCTTCAGGAATGCATGGATCATACAATCCAAAATATAACCAAGACCCAATCCTCCAAAGGCAGACGTCCTGTCTGGTGGACCCCAGCCATAAACAAACTATACAATAGAAGGAGGAAGCTACTACTTGACAGAACAAAATCCCAAAAAGGGAAGGCATCTCTGATGAGTATTAGCAAAAAACTACGGGCACTCATAAAAATCATCTAAGGCCAGCTTCAAGAGAAAAATTGCACAGGACACTAAGGATAATCACAAGGCTTTCTTTAGTTATGTTAGGAACCTGGGTGGGAATTCCCAGATATGCTCAGAATTAGTCCAAAATGACAAAAAATACACCGAACCCACAGACATTGCCAACATCCTAGCCGACAGGTTCAGCACAAACTTCTCACCCCCCCTCCCCACCAAAAGGGCAAATATCTATCCCAGCAGAGTGCTGCCCCCCTGACATCTCAAGATGCTCAGGTAAGAGCCGCCCTCTCCAAAGCAAAAAACACAGCATCAATGGGACCAGACGGTGTCCCGGGCTGTGTCCTACATGAACTCCAAGAAGAGCTAAACCCAAATATAAAACTACTGTTCAATCTCAGCCTTACTACAGGATATGTACCCAAAGAGTGGCGTACAGCCACAGTGATCCCTCTCCACAAAGGTGGTGCCTCACCGGATCCTGGAAACTATCGCCCCATAAGCCTGACTAGCTTGGTTTGCAAAGCTATGGAAAGGATCATCATGGACCTCATAAATAAAGATATTGGGGACCTACGGACACTAGATCCTACCCAGTTCAGCTTATTTAAGGGCAGATCCTACCTCTTAAACCTGGTTGATTTCTTTGAAACAGTCACCAAGGCCATTGACGAGGGGAAGGTGGTCCACACAGCCTACCTGGACCTTGCAAAAGCCTTCGATACAATACCCCACTCGGGCATTATAGATAAGCTCACCAGCTTAAATATAAACCCCTATGTCACTAGATGGGTTGCAAACTGGCTCAAGGACAGAACCCACATGGTTAGAATTGCTGGAGCCATGTCAGACTCCAAACCAGTTACAAGTGGCATCCCACAAGGCTCAGTCCTGGGACCTCTCTTATTCGGTATATATTTCTCGGAGGTACAGGCCAACATGGAAGGACTGTGGCTGACCATGTTCGCAGATGACTGCAAACTGGGCACCATAATCGACTCTCCAGCCGACACAAGCATCCTCCAAAAGGGCCTCATAGAAACAGACAACTGGTGCCAGAGCCATGGCCTCAAGCTAAACGCCAAAAAGTGTATAGCCATCCCCTTTGGCAAAAACAAAGTGCCCACAAATTACCACATAGGTGGTAATCCATTAAGTACAGAAGAAGTAATTAGGGACCTGGGGACCCAAGTTGATAGCAATCTCTCATTTGACAACCACGTGGCCAAAGTGGTTAGAAGAACATTTTATATAGCCCACCTAATCATGAAGGGATTCACATCTAGATCAGGGGAGGTCATCGTGCCTCTTTACTCATCCCTCATCAGGCCCATAATTGAGTACAATGCGCCTTTTGGGATGTACCTTACCAGACACCTGCAGTAACTGGAAAGACCCCAAAAGTACCTCACCAAGAGGATCAAAGGGCTCAAACAGATGCCATATGCTGCCCGGGTAAAGAAACTCCAGCTCTACTCAGTGGCATACCACCTGCTCAGAGGCGATCTGTGCCTGACATATAAAGCCATGTCCAACCCGGAATTAATGGACATGCTGCACCTCAGAAAATCCAAATCCCATCGAGCTACGTGCTCGAGAGACTTGTACGTCAGCACTGAAATAAATAGGACATGCTGGAGGGACAGATTCATAACCCAGAGGCTCCCTTCACTCTGGAATAAAATCCCAGTCCAAGTTAGGCAGAGTCCCTCATTGACTCTTTTCAAGAGGAATCTTGATGAGTGGATGGGAGATCGTAGGTTAACCCCGGGTATCACTTCTGTGTCACTGTTAGACAGCGGCACAGTATACTAACGTCGAAAAAGGGCATAGCAAAATTAATTTAAAATGGGTGGCGAAAGCCAAACACACTCTGGCTAGGCTTATAAATGCCCTAGGGCAGATAGCCTAATATGAACCTATGATAAGTAATTCCAAAGCATACATAACAAGACATTAACAAGTTTTAACACAAGCCAGTGTGCAATGACAATAGTCAGTAACTGTCAGATGTTATCCAAGCCATCATGTACCTAGAACTTTTGTTTTAATGTATTGACCAGACATTGAAGAAGGCATCTGAAGAAGACGAACAAAACTAAGATGGTAGCCAACTTGATAGTCTGAAGCCAGTAGGCAGGAATCTGGACTTTGATGATCTGCAGCTTACTCTGCAAAGCCTACAGGATCTGGACCATAATATGAGAAGGATATGTATTCTGCACCACAATCATGGAAGCATGGTTGTTCTGTGCAATGAGAAGAGATGGCTGTTCTGTATTATGGCCAGAGAAGGATGAATATTAGGTGGTGTAACTAGAGAATGATAGGTTTTTGTTTTGTTTTGTGCTGTGATCAGAGAAGGATAAATGTTTGGTGCCATGACCAGTGAAGGATGGATGTTCTGTCGTCTAACCAGAGAAAGATATACATTCTGTGCTGTGATCAAAGAAGGATGGATACTTCTGAGCTTTAACCAGAGAAGGGTGGATGTTTCTATGCTATGATCAAAGGAGTATGAACATTTCTGGGCTATAGCCATACAAGGATAAAGGTTCTTTGGTAAGACCAAAGAAGGATGAACATTTCTGGGCTATAGCCATAGAAGGATAAAGGTTCTCTGGTAAGACCAAAGAAGGATGAACATTTCTGAGCTATAGCCATGGAAGGATGGATGGATGTTCTCTGCTATGACCAAAAAAGGATGAAAATGTCTGTGCTATAAACAGAAAATCCTGACTTTCATGCACTATGACCAAGGAAGCATTGATGTTTTGTACTATAAACAGACAAGGATAAAAATTCTGTGCTATAACCAAAGAAGGATGGATGTTCTCCACTATAAACAAAGAATGCTGACTTTTCTGTGCTATGACCAAGAAAGGATGGATGTTTCTGTCCCAATCCATGACAGAAGAGGGATGAAAATCCTGGACCATATATCAAAATGGGTATCAAACCAGGACTTCAGCTAGAAGGATGGACAGCATAGTTCCCAAATGACAGCAAGCAGAGGGTTCAGCCAGAAAAGACCAGATGCTAATGGCAGTTTGCCTTTTCAGAAATCCTGAGTCCCTTACAAAGGCTGGCATAGAGGTCTATGGCATATAGGACTGTGGAAGTGCAAGATGTTATCCTGACTGCCACAGAGGCATGAACAGCCTTCAGAAATATTATCTTAAATTCTGTAGAAACTCTCCAAGGAGATTAAATGTAAGAGGGCAGAGTAAGTGTTATAAATGTTCAGTTAACATACAGTGGTACAAATGAACATGTCACTGAAGTAATAACTACTCAGCAATCAGCACAGTGCTTTTTCTTGGATTTTCCACATAAATTAAACCCAGTGTCTGATGAATTGTTGAATTATATGTACAGCTTTTCCTAATATGTATATCCTAAATCATATGCGCACTGTGTGTATCACGTAATTTTACCACGCCTTTGTTTTGAGTAAGAAAACAATACACATTCAGTGGAGCCTTTGAATCTGTATATATATTTCATGTACACAACAATGTCATTCAAAAGTAATAACAGTTGGATTTTAAAAGGGGGAAATTGTCCAGTCTGTATTAAGAACTTGGGTCACACTGAGTGTTTCATGTGATTATTAAAAAATGTGTTTCCTAGAAGGGTGTAGTCAGCCATGGATTATTCCTTGATTGGATCCTCTATCAGGTATCTAGGGAAGGTATAGCTAAAAGAATGCTTCCTAATCTTAGAACCATTTATTATGACAAGAGGCAAGAGACTCATACACAGAGAGCAGAGTGGTATAGTGTATTTTATACTCACAAAGGGAATGGTAACTAATCCACGTATATAACTGTTATACACCAAAAGGATTAAAAATATGACATGCAATGTATATTTTTTTAGTCTAACTGGCACAGAAAGTTACAGAGAAAATGTGCAAGAAAAAAAAAAAAGAAAAGCCGCAATTGATGTATGCATAGATTAATATGACTTTCCAGGTGTTAAATAAATTAGGAGATAGAATGCATCATTTATGTTCCTCCCTCAGATGGAGATATATTAAAAGAAGAAATCACAGGATATATGGTCAAAAGGGAAGAGATAGATGATCTCTAATTATGAAAATACAATAGCTGCAATCACACTTTGTTACAGATGGCAAAGAAAGCACAGCGGCTGACCAAAATAAAACTGGAATGTACCAAAGAAATGAGCATGGAGGGAAAATAAAACTTACAGACATAAGTTGAAGTTGAAGAAGGTGCCTTGAGCATGCATCTAAATATAGGGTAGACCCTAGTGGTGTACCCAGTCGTGGTATGATTCAGGCATAATGCAATGATTTCTATCATCAAATGTCATGGTGTTGCTAGTAAAGGTCTGCATTGGTGCATGCATCATTAAGTTTAAAGAAAGCTTCTATATTATTTACTTTTCTAACCCTTATTATTTGGATATTTGTTGTTGTGCACACTAAAAAATTGTTCCTCCTTCAGCTGTGAAGTCTGTAGGCTAATGCAATGATATCTTATTGTTTACTTTGAGAGCTAGACAAATCATCTGATTTAGAACTGGAATTTTAGCTGTAAATATAAGATTGGGAAAGGTTGTGTATAAAGATCATCCCCCGGATTTACTAAACTTCCATGAAGGACTAATCTAGTCCTGCACAGAAGCAGCAGTTTACGAGGAAGATGGCAGCGCACCATGCATATTAATGAAGGCATGCTGCCTGAACTCCTAATGCTACACGGATCATGAATAAACATGTCCCTGCAAATTAGAACAGAAGAAAGTGTAAATAAATGAGCAAGACCGCTCATAGGTGTCCATATATCCCCACCAATAGTCACCATGTGTTCAACAGCAACGGTACATTTAAATAAAATGAAGAGACCCTTTTATTTATTTTTTTAAAACCCCGGGTACAGCTATCCGTAGGTGCGCGGGTGTGCCCATTGCCTAGCTATGGTTAAAGCAGCTGAAAAGTCTGAAGAAGATAACAAGGAATATATATGCAAATGAAGCAGCACAGCAATAGTGTAATGGTTAGAGCATCCGCCTACTGAACAGGCATTCCCGGTTCGAGTCCCACTGCAGCACATATCATTTTCCATGTGAAATCTGTATATGAACATAATTTTACATCTTTTTGCCATATAACCTACATATTAACATTTAAATGTGAACTGGAGTACTGCATGAAATGTACATGTGAAGTGTCAGTGTCATAATGAATAAGGCACTAGTAAGCAGATTTAAGCACAAATAAGCAGTAGTAAGCATATATAAGCACTAGCAAGTGTATTTAAGTGAGTTTGCACAGGGGGAAGTATTGCCTATACAGTTAAGCAAAGTAGAAGCTAACTGAGTGTAAAAAACTGTAACCAGAGGTTAGCAGTGCTTACTGTCGCGCAAACCCGCACAAACCCACTTACAACTGCTTTAAAGTGCCTTAATCACTCTGGATCCAATGGCCCATGTTCTGGCCAGCAACAAAATAAACTGCCTCTGCAAGTCTCAAACGCAGGACCCTGTACACTATAGTTACAGTAGTTAACCACTAAGCCATCATAGCAATAGATATGCATGAGGTATCAGCAAACTAATTCTCACCACAGGAAAATCAAACCAAACATGTGAACTCAATCTATGTACAGTGTGACATTGGATAACCTGCCACAGAACATAAATATGTGAACTGGAGTACTGCAGTAAGCATAGATTTGAGGTGTTATGGTAATAAAGTGTTGAAGTTCCCAGGACCCCATACAGTGTATGCACACATGAATCACAGATACCAGACACACATATAACCTGTAATGAAAAATAAATCATTGCCAAATGACAAATATAGTGATAATCAGCTATGAAGCAATGCTAACCGCAGCACAGCTCATGTTAGTAAGTGTAAGCAATGTGAGGGGAGCCAATTCAATCTCTATAGTGGTATACCTCTTTAAACAGTGCAAACCTTATGTAAGCAGGTGTGCCCATAGCTTAGCCTTTTCAAAACTGGCCAATCATGGCAAAGTGTATGGAAATGGCCGTATTTAAACCCCATAGGTGGGAATACGTCTCATAACTGGTTGTAGCTTCCCACAGCAGGCAGAATGGCTGGTGTGGGTGAAGGCACTCGATTCAGACCGCAGCGCTGGGGCATCCAGGAGTCAAAATTCATGGTATGGCTCCTGGTAAAACACCATGATCAGAGACTACTGCAGGGCCAGTACCAGGGCTCGCAGTACAAAATGGAGGCCTGGGACAGTCTTGCCTGTGACCTCAACAGTGAAACAGGTATCCCCCGGACTGGTGAGCAGGTCAGGCACCACCATGCTGACCTGAAGTGGCAGAGGGGGGATGTTCTGGAACAGTAGATCCAGGAGTGTCAGCAGATGGTCAATGCCCCAGTATTGAGTAAATACACATTCTACTAAGTAGTAAAAAATTGCCTATCTTGTGTATACTATGGATAGGTATGGCTAAATATCAATGGATTTCTCTGACAGCTGCAGATGAGTGAGCTGTGAACTAGCAAGCCCATGATGCTAGGCTGTAAAGGCTGCATCACGAGGCAGGTTAGTAATCAGTCTGCATGTACTGTCATAACAAAGATTATCATAGCCTTAGAAAGTGTTGTACCAGTAGAAATAAATGTGTTAATAGTCTGTGAATAAAGGTATAACCCCTGGAGTGCTTCTGTTTACTCTTCTGTCATATGTTTGTGATCTGTTCCATAGTATAAATAGTACTGTTGTATCTTAAGCAGTGTCACCCACACCGTGGTATGCAGATAAAATGGGTATGAAGTTCTGCATAACAATGTTGGAAGTGCCAAGAGGTCAGTCATATCATACAAGTTAGGGAGACTTAGAAAACAGTTGAAAGTTGTACATCAATTCCCTGATAGCACAGTGTACTGTGATAATAGCAATAATTTTTTTGTCACACACAGCAGGGGTTTGAGTCCTGGGAGTGCTACTACGTTGTATGCATAATCACACTCCAAAACGTACATACTGTGATACAATGCTTAGATAGAAAGCTGTATGCATTACTACACCCAACAACTGTACAGAATTTGCTTGAATGTTCAAATTGTACGTTGTATGCATATTTATACCCCACCACTGTTTCAATCTGTCCAGTATATCCAGATAAATGGCCCATATCACCAGCTTGGTACCCTGTTACCCTAAAAATTCAGTGTGATGATCCAAGAAATGTAGGCAGCTATCAATGACATATAACTGATAGTCAAATGTGTACATAGTCAGAGAATGCATACGAAAACAAACCTGTCATTCTAGCACCTCACCCAATGTGTATGACAGCATTTCTCAACATATGTTGCATTAACACCTGCAGCCTGTCACGCCTGTATTTAAGACACAGGTCACGTTTATAATAATCTATAAACATACCAGTGTACAATATAAGGCCATTGTGTAGTGTAATAATACATGTAAGGGAAAGATCACTGCAGTGACTAAGAATGTTGTGAAAACTAGAAGAATATATCAGTTGTTAATTGAATCTTCTCTCTCACCCCTACCATATGTGCATAATAACCCAATGACACTCCTCAACTGGTATGAGTACACTCCAAACATTTTTGGGACATATGCCTAATGGTTAATAAATATTCACATTTGTTTCTATGCATGTGCCATGTTAAAATACACCCATATTGGTGGCCTGTTGCCATCAATGAAACCCACATGATCCTGTAATGGCCACTGTGATTCCATATATGCATGTGTTCTGCTTGCTCTGCAACTGTGTTAAATCTGGTGTGTCAGGTTAATGGGAATACCTATGTATGCTGTTATAACTTATCCTGAATGCTGTTGACTGTTACTAACCCATATCTGCCATAACTCTGTGACAACACAGCTCATATGGGAAGGCCGGTCTCAGCAGACCTACCTGTTCCACCTCAGCCCAGCTTGGGACCTCCTCCTTTGTGGGACCTGCACCACCTTTGAGAGGAACTGTTGCAGGGGAAGGGGCTCACCCCCCCCCCGAGCAGGTACGGAGGGGAACTTGTTACCTATCAACAGGTCCAGAACGTGGTGTGTAGGGAGCTCGATCTGGAGTATCGAGAGTGTCTACGCCAGCTTGAGGACTGAGTGGTGCTATTAGAGGGTGAGCCTGCCCCTCCTACACAGCCCCCAGCACAGCCACCTTCAGGGCCATGAAGGTGCAGTGGTGACTACCGATGGGTGGGGACCTCAGTCCCACTGTTTCCAGTTGGAGGCTCATGGGCTTACGACTTCCAAACACCCCTCCCTGTCCAAGGTGTTTACCCCCACATGTGTCATAATACATGTAAGGGAAAGATCACTGCAGTGACTAAGAATGTTGTGAAAAAGAAGAAAAATATCAGTTTTTTTATTGAATCTTCTCTCTCACCCCTACCATATGTGCATAATAACCCAATGACATATGTCATGCCCTGTATGCATCTTGTGTGTCTTGTCTGTTAACCTACCAAACCTCCCTCACCAAATATATCTACTACCCCTCCCCAACATCCCACTCTCACCTGAAAAAAAGGGCAATCTGTTCCCACAAAAAAATCTCACCCCATACATAGCTGTCCATTTTGCACGTGTCCACTGGACACATATAATCTGGTCTAATTGGCATCACAAAGAATAGAAGTTATCCTCATCCCTCTCCCAGGGGTTTGAGTATCCAAAAGTACCTGTAAATATAGTGTATATTTACAGCTGTTGCTGTAGAAGAAATGGGCAACTATGGACATTTCCTATACCCTTCCTGCACATGCCTAGCTATTTCCTTACTGTCTTTCCCTCTTTGTGCCCCATTTTTCAACGCTTTCCTATCAACCCTTTTTTTTTTCTTTTAAAGGAATTAGCACGGGGGTAAGCAGCAGTAAGCACTGTTGAGCAGAAGTAAGCGGGTTTGCATGGGTTTGCAAGAAGGTAAGCTATGCCTACACAGGTTGAGGAATCTGAAGCCAACTGACTGTAAGAAAACATAAGCGGAGGTTGGCAGTGGTTACCGTCACGCAAACCCACTTACAAATGCTCAAAAGTGCCTTAATCACACTGTATCCAATGGCCCTTATTCAGCCTAACAACAAAATAAGCAGCCTCTACTAGGATCAAACCCAGGACCCTGCACACCATAGGCAAAGTGATTTACCACTAAGCCATCTCAGATATACATATCCTTGATGTATTCACACACATATCATCCAGCCCAGTCATTTGACAGTACAGAGAATGTATTCCAACATATAGATGTATATGTGTGAGTAAATATATTAATGGCTAAACGGTTACAACATATTGATTGATATATATATATATATATATATATATATATATATATATATATATATATATACACACATATAAATATCTATGAACATATAAACATGCAAATGCCTTCATCTATAGATATATATGTCCACATCTACATGTCTACATATATACGGCAGGTTATATACTTATGTCAGCAGATATATATATATATATATATATATATATATATATATATATATATATATAGGTATATGCGGACATACATCTGTAGATAATAGGGAAATAACGAAACATATATGTCCTCATGCAATGTTAATGGGGTTGAGAGGCACCACACAATATAAGTCTGGTACGTATAGGTATACCCCTCCAGCCAAGCACAACCCCCCCCCTGTAATACAGTACCAAGTGTTGCAGATCCCATAACCAGGACCAGACATGACATGGCCATCCATAGGATACATATATACAGACACATATATGCATATATAGGTATATATATATATATATATATATATATATATATATATATATATATATATATATATATATATACATATAATGTATATACCTGTATGTAGATATATATGTAACTACACATACACACACAGAGATTTGTACAGTAATATACATATGTAGTATGTGCACACAATATGCAGCAGCCAGTATTCCTACAGTTAACACCTTACCAACTGGAAACTGTATGAAACACCCATATGAATGACATTCATAGCCTGCAACATATACCCACAGAGATATCAAAGGGTATAACACTGCACACAGGTGTGCATAAATGAATGTGAAGTCTTTATTTGTGTACAATGATAATTGTATATGCCATGTCATATAGCTGTTTATACACTGACATCCATATGAAAAGTGTAATGCAACTGTGAAACAGTTATACTAAGACAGTAGTCTGGAATGGTTGACATATGTTGCTGTCCAGGCCAAGGCTTCCAAGTAGTACATTAGTAATGACAGACTGGGCCACAGCATACCAGACAATCACCACTATGTAATGCAGCTGTATAGGTCACCAGCCTCTATCCACACTCTGTACACAATCCCTAAGGGGGACAGACCCCAGTTGACATAATGGGATGTATCTGTTAAATAACAAGGCATACCTGACACCATCACAATCACACTGACAAACAGAACATCCCGTATGGCAGGAGGCAGTAGGCCTGCATTTAACCAAGGTGAATTGTATGGTAAAATACATCCAGATACCTTAAGGCAGCCTATCCCAGATGACTACACATGTTGTAACAGCCTAGGTTAGTCATGATGCACCCCCCTACACTCACTAATACTGGGCCATATACCACTGTAACATACACTGGCCTCTGGAGTGCATTAGGGCACACATGTATTGTGTAGGTGAAACCCACACATATATGGCCCCAACCCCCCAGTATGTGTGGGGGACACAACAGCAGTGGAGTGATGGCAGGAATGACAGTATGACATACACACAGCCCATTACATAACAACCCCTGACAGCATGTCATATGTGCAAAGCCTGGTATGTAGGTGGAGGACAGAGGCTGGAACACAGGCACATATTTGTAAAACTGTTGTCATACAGTAAGCAAGATATGTATATGTGTATATATCTTTATGGATATATGTATACATATTTATACATCTATGTTCACCATATGTCCTGCACATGGAGTGGAGCCCTACCTCAGCCTCAATAGTCCCAACCTCTCAGTATATTTGTAGACTATTTCTACTGTAATAGGGATTATCTTCACAGAAATGGTGTGTGTGTGTGTGTGGGAGGGCACATCTGCTAACATGTGTGCCATTGGCTACTTACAGACATCCTATGGTCATCATAGTACAGTACCACTGCTAGCACAGTATTATTGCCCCTGTGGACTACAGCTGCCTTATGGCCAATATATGTGGACAGTCTGACACACACGGGTCAGTCCAGGGGTATACACAGAACCCCTTCATGCAAGACATGTGGACCAGGCCTGTCAGTATGGATGTTACCAGCCATGTAGATGGGTATACCACATACATACTGATATACATTTGCCCCCATAGGTTATGCATTCATACACCCCTGTCTGTCTTGACACATAATAACTGCTGGTACAGAGGTGCCATGACCACATACTATCCACTAGTTACTGACATACATCTGAACAGCATCCCACTGCTTTGTCTGAAATACATTACTGTCATGGTGGCCAGGCAGCAGTACATTTGGCAAGTGTCTGGACATTACATCTCACTGGAGAAGTACAGTAAGCTGCTAGGCATGTAACAAAGCACAGTGCAGGCTACAGGCAGACTGACTCAACACTTGGCTACATCTCCTATGTGGGAATACACATGTGCCTGTATAAATAGCAGGCTCTACAGGAATGTTGCATCACAGAATAACAGACACCTGTGTGAAAGTGCATAACCACAACCAATGTGAACACAGCCACAGCCCCATATAGTAAGCTAGCATAATATCACAGTATATGGACTATCTGATGTACACCATCCTCATATGAGCCACTCACACAACGGCCCTACATATACTGGGTCGCTACACAGTGTGATCCGCTGGCTGTCTGTGGTTTGGGACATGTGTGTGTTTCCCCCTACAAACATGTAAACTGATAGGGTGACATACAGTGGAGCAGCATGTAACATCAGATCGAACAGGACCAAGAACAATGACATCCACCACAGTCTCTACACAGGCCAAGGTACATATGCACTATACACACATTGTCAACAATTACCAGATGTACACATACCTCAGTACTGTACACACAACCATAGAATTCCCAGGCTATGTCCTCAAATATAACCGCTACTATACATAACATGTGTAGCAGTCTAATATCTCACTGGCTTATCAGATATGCTGTCACTGAATATGGTGTTAAGAACATATGCACCCCCTACTGCATGACATATGTACAAAGGTTGACAGGATTGTGGCTGGAGGCACAAACACAGGCCCAATATTGACATGTCGCTGTGATGACCTCATACATTTTCTGTCGTAACAGGGTTTGATGCATCATATGTCCTATGAGGGATATGACATCAGTAACTCTCCCAGCTGTCACCATCTACTGACTGCAATCCTCACACTATCTTCTGCAGTTGAGAGATAGGTGCTCTGTGGGTAACACAAGGCACCACGCACTGCCCAGTCTGCAGATGACCCTACAGATGGGGATTCCTCATAAACATAGCACTGACATGACAAGTATTAAAACATGTAGGACACCCATATCCACACACACACCCTGTTAAAACAATAGTACCCCAACTGCAGTATAGCAGCACTTACAGTCTGTAGTCAGGACAGGCACATCCCCCTCCTATGTGTTGGCCTGTTTCCACAGTGTATGTTGTCACAGGTAAGTCCCCAATCCATCTGTGATGCTGTTTGCCAAACAACAGATCTAGTTCCTGCTCACAGTGAATGATAAGGCCCAACACCAACAAGATGTTCCTAGATATTGAAGTGTGTTTCCATACAATTGGCTATGGGAATGTTACCACAGCTGTTCCACATGCAATCAGCTAGAGGAGGGCTGTAATCTATGCAGACGCCATCAGCTGATCAGGAGCATCACTGACAATACACATGCCGCTGCCTAAGAAAAGCAGGTGTAAGTCTCCACATCCACCAGAGAGGGAGTAAGAGAGGCAGACAGAGGCAAAGATAAGCTAGGGTGGGTTGGGAGAGTAAAAGGTGAGCCTGTTTGTGTTACACACTTACCAGTCCTAGGTTTTGAACCCATGATTGACTATGTACTGATATCACATCTGTTATCCTTGCACGGTGGATATTGTGTTTTATGCTAAGGACACCATATAAGAATATTTACAAACACACTCAACATTGGGTCCAATTGTTACACACTCACAGCCACCTCCACACATGACATGAATGACATACATCAGCACCTTAAGACACACACATGCACACACCTGTCACATCTGGGATTATAACTCCTACCTAACTAGTTATTACATTATAGCACTATGCCATTACAGAATGCACCATGGAGATTACTGGAATACTCTTTCCCCAAAGGTTTATTTCACAGTGAGTGACATCAGCAGGACTGCCAAAGTAGAGCGAATGAATTGTAGTGAGTGTGACTAGCCTAACATGCATTGCTCTCTACACAGGCATAGGAACAAAGACAAAAGCATCCACAACTCCCATGTGTGAGACTAGAACCCCTACCAAAGTTCCATATCACACCACAGCATTACACTGTTAGAGCATGCACCACAGAGATTGCTGGAGTACTCTTTCCCCAAAGGTGTACTTCACAGTGATTGACATCAGCAGTATTGGCAAAGTAGGGCATTTGAATTATATTGAGTGTGACTAACCTAACTTGTCCTAATTAGTCTGTATGCATTAACCGCTATTCTGGCCAGAACAAAAATAACCTGCCTTTGCAGGTCATGAACCCAGGACCCTATACACTATAGTCACAGTAATTAACCAGTCAGCCATCACAACAGTACATGGGACTGCTGTTCCACCAAAGTAATCCCACCATAGGATAATCAAACTGAACATGTGAAAGCAATGTATATACAGTTGTCCATAAAATGTAAAAGACCTCTCCAAGACCAACTCCATGCTACTCAAGGCAGAAGTGACAATGTTTGTGACACCCATGGAGACAGGAGCTGACAGTTTAACTGATGAATCCTGCACTAAGGCACTGTATGAGCACAGCCACTTGTGCATGATTCTTGGCATCCCACATAGAACCACGGCACTCACCTCCCAAATAATCAAGCCAGTCTGGTGGTCTCCTGCCATTAACAGAGTATACAACAGATGGTAGACACTGTTGAAGGAAAAAGGATAATCCCAGAATGCAAACAACTCCCTTACCAGCCCCATTAAGACATTGAGATCCCTCATGGAATCCTCCAAAGCTTATTATGTAACTAAATTCACCACAAATTCCACAGACAACCACACAGCATTCTATAGTTATGTCCGAATTCTAACTAGCAATGCTCAGACGTGCTCTGAGCTGCAACAGAAGGGCATTACATAGTCTGCTCCCACGAAATGTGCCAATATTCTGGCAGATTGATTTAGTGCCACATTCACCCTTTCACACCCCCAAAAGGGCCCATGTCAATACGTAAAGGGTTCCATTGCCCAGTAATCATGGCCACATGGGCAGGAAACGCACTACCCACAACTAAAAATACAGCATCCATGGGACCAGATGACATCCTGGGCTGTGTACTACATGAACTATAAAATGGAATGGAAACTCACCTAACTGTCATGTGTAATCATAGCCTCGCATCAGGCCTGATTCCCACTGAGTGGCGCACAGCTGCAGTTACCCCACTCCACAAGGGGGGAGCCACCTGTGATCCCTGGAACTACCATCACATCAGTCTGACAAGCCTGATCTGCATGGCCATAGAATGCATTGTCAGGGATGTTTTGACCGCAGACACTGGCAACCCTCAAACACTGGACCCCACACAGATTGGGCTCATGGAGGGCCAGTCTTGTCTGCTGAAATGATTGACTGCTTTGACTCAGTCTGCATAACTGTTGAAGAAGGTAAGGCAGTCCACAAAGCCTATATGGACCTCGCTAACCCCTTCAACACCATCCCCCAGTCTGGAAACATAGATTAACATACTAATCCGGCCATATATCCCTATGCCACTTGCTGGTTTGCCACATGGCTTACTGACAGAACCCAAACTCTAAGTGTAACTGACTCCAAATCCATCCCCAGACAAGTGGAGTACCTCAGGGTTCAGTCCTGGGACCACTGTTGTTTGGCATCTACATCTCTGAAGTACAGGCCAATGGTATGGGACTCTGGCTAACAAAGGTAACAGATGACTGCAAAATGGGAGTCATTATGAGACTGACTGTACTGCATGAAATGTTACTGATACCAGCCTGACATCATACAGGTGGGATGGAGTACTGTTAACATCTTGTGCCCTTGTCGTATAAGGTCCTGGTTATGGGATCTGCAACAGTTGGTAGTGTATTGCAGGGCAGACGTGTTTGACTGTTTGACTGTGGGGGGGGGATACCTATTCATGCATGGCATATGTTGTTTGTGCCTGTCAACCCCATTAATGGAGCATGTGGACATATATGTTTCTGCTATGTTCCCACTTTACCTATAGATGTATGTCCGTATATACCTATATAGATATATATCTGCTTACATATATGTGTGTGTGTGTATATATATATATATATATATATATATATATACTTATATATGCATATATATATTTATATATGCATATATATATATTTACATATATCAATATGTTGTATCTGTTTAGACATTAATATATTTTCACACACACATACATTTACATGTTGTAATACATTGTACTGTTGTATGACTGGGCTGGATGATATGTTTGTGAATACAGCAGGGTTATGTATATCTGAGATGTCTTAAAGGTAAATCACTTAGGCTATGGTGTGCATGGTCCTGGGTTCGAGCCTAGCAGATGTTGTTTATTTTGTTGCTAGGCAGAACAAGGGCCGATGGATACAGAGTGATTAAGGCACTTTAAAGCAGTTGTATGCAGGTTTGTGCGGAGGTAAGCACTGCTAAAGTCTGGTTACAGTTTCTTATACTCAGTTAGATGCTGAATTGCTTAACCTGTGTAGGCATTGCTTAGCTCTGCACAAACTTGCACAAACCTGCTTTCAACTGCATCAAAGTGCCTTAATCACTGTGTATCCAATGGGCCGTGTTCTTCCCAGCAGCAAAATAGACAGCTATTGCAAGGCTCAAACCAAGGACCCTGCACACCATAGACAAAATTATGTACTATTAAGCAATGACAGATACAAAGAGATGTGATGTTTGAAGAAACATATCATCCACTCCAGTTGTGCAACAGTACAGAGAATGTATGCCAACATCTAGATGTATGTGTGTGTACCTATATTAATATCTAAACAGATACAACATCTCTAGATATGTAGATATATATATATATTGATTTCTAAAACTATATACATATATGTCAATATATATATATGCACATATATACATGCATATGCCTAAATCGACACATATATGTGTCTACACCTATATGTCTACATATACACAGCATGTTACATATGTGTACGCAGATATATATCTATGTAGGTGTATACGAACATAGTTTTATATATATATATAATATATATATATATATATATATATATATATATATATATATATATATATATATATATATTAGCAGATGTATAAATCTATATAGGTATATATGGCCATACATTTGTAGATAGCAATGGCAGATTAACAAATACACATATGTCCACATGCACCATTAATGGGGTTGAGAGGGCCCACACACTATATGTCTTGTACGAACAGGCATCCCCCCCACTGCCAAACAAGTGTCTGGCCTTGATGTCACATGTATGGGTATAGCTTTGCACCCCAGCCTCTCAGCTAATTTACATCTGTTATCCCTGTAAGGTTGACGTTGTGATATATAGTAGGGCCTCCATAAAAGAAATAAGCAAAACCCCCTCCACATTGCCCACAGCTGTCACACACTCACACCCACCTCTACACAGGATATGAGTTACAAACACACACACACACACACACACACACACACACACACACACACACACACACAAACACAGTTGCCAGGTCTGGGGTTAGAACACCTACCTAACTACTTTATCACATGACAGCTGTATGCAGTTACAGGACACACTACAGGGATTACTAGGCTATTACTTTCCAGGAGTTGTATTTCCAGATGACTGACATCAGCAGCCTTGCCAAAGTTGTGTATATGAATTGTACAGAGTGTGAGTGGCCTAAAAAGCATTGCACACTACTCAGTCAGACACACACACAGATTCACACACCAACACAGTTACCAAGTCTGGGGTTAGAACACCTACATAAGGTACTTTATCACACAACAGCTGTACGCAGCTACAGGGATTACTAGACTATTATTTTCCCAGAGTTGTATTTCCAGTTGAGTGACATTAGCAGCCTTGCCAAAGTTGAGTATATGAATTGTACAGAGTGTGAGTGGCCTAAAAAGCATTGCTCTCTACTCAGTCAGACATACACACACACACACACACACACACACACACACACACACACACACAGTTGCCAGGTCTGGGTTTAAAACACCTACCTAACCACTTTATCACACTACAGCACTATGCAGTTACAGGACGTGCTACAGAGATTGCTGGGCCATGATATTCCCAGAGGTGTATTGCTAGGTGAGTGACATCAGCAGCCTTGCCAAAAGTGAGTATATGAATTGTATGGAGTGTGAGTAGCCTAAAAAACATTTCTCTCTACACAGTCAGAGACAGAGAGACATGCACACAAACACACACACACAGTTGCCAAGTCTGGGGTTAGAACTACTACCTTACTAGTTTATCACTATAGCAGTACACAGTTATGGGACGCACCATGGGAATTACTGAGCTACAGCTCTCCCAGAGGTGTATTTCACATTGGATGACCTCAGTAGGCTTATGGTACTACTATGGGGAGGGCAGTGTGTGCATGGGCCATAACCCATTCATGTAGGGGTTGTCATGCCACATGCAGGCATATATGGGGTCATATGCCACAGGTACATGCATACAGTTACTAGGTCACTACTTCCTTGTACAGTCATGTTGCACAGCTGGCACGTGCACCATATAGTCTGTCATGCTGACAGATACTGGTGGATAGTATCTGCAGTGAGTGCACCTGCACCTCATGTGTTTGGGGCCATTTGGCTGTGTGCTGGGTGGAACAGGTCCAGATGGCTCCTTGTCACGGTCACCCTCTTCCACACATCTATGTCCCTCTACCTTTGGATTATTATAGTGTGTTGTCATTACATATATGTCTGTATTCCCATCCACTGTGTGTGTAAGGCAAGAGTGGTGCATACTGACATGTGTCTGCAATAAGAACTGCAACTGCCAGATATGTCTGGTCCACTGCTGTTTGCAGACATGGCATTCATGTGTTTAAGTATGTGAGCATGCCCAGTATGACCTTTCAGTATGTTGTTGACTGACATTGCCTTTGTGTGTGTGTGTGTGTGTGTGTGTGTGTGTGTGTGTGTGTGTGTGTGTGTGTGTGTGTGTGTGTGTGTGTGTGTGAGCATGCCCAGTATGGCCATCTATATTGCATGTGTGGATCAAGTCCAGGTAGTTTTTACTGTGGTGCTGACCTTTGTGTTGTACACCGACAGGTAGCATGCTGTGTCTGCAGGGTATACATCAGTCATTTGGCATTGACTGTTGCTACATTTCTGCATAGGGGCGGGGCACCTGACTGTTACTATAAGTGTAAGTAGGATTGTGGGGCACACCTGACACATTTACTCATTTGCTAGGACTGTACTGGTATGTCGGGTACACCATTTCGGTCTGTGGACTTACCTATCGTGCTGACTAGAGGCATACCAGTGTACTACAGACCTTAGCTTTCACTTCCTATATATTAGTTTCTGACTTCCTAGACTTCACAACTTACATCCAACTGCCTGGCCTGCTGTAGTCTGTCTATGTAGGCCTGGGAGAGGGGTTACCCATAGGGCTCATTCAGAGGCCATAGTACAGTATTTGTTTGTGTTTGTCTACACCTATCCTGCTGGCTGTGACTGTTGTTGGGTATGTGCCCCCCCTCCCAAATGGCATGTGTGAGTCACTTACCTTATGGGTTTCCCAGTATTGAGGGTGGTGCTGCAGGGCTGTCTATGTCAGATGCACATAGTACATTCCCTATACATGGTTGAGCACAGATGGTGTCATGTTTGGCATCCCTTTTACTGTATGTGCGAGTCAGAGAGAGATGTCATTCCCTGGGTCCTTACTGTGTCAGTGCATGTGCTATGCATTGACTCTTTGCCAAGGCCAGGGCATACTGGGCATGCCTCCTTCTGCCTACTGGGGCAGGCTCAGGTTGTTCCTCCTCTGAGTCACTCTGTGCCTGTGCAGGGCTTGGCACTGGTGGGGGGGCTCTGTGGCCCTGCCCCATGCCGTTCTTCCTGCAGCTGTTTCCGCAGGATAATATTGTGTAGCATGGCACATACAAGGACAATTTGGGTACATGTAGTTGGTGAGTACTGTAAGGCTCCACCGGATGTGTCCAGGCACCAGAACCATGACTTGAGCATCCCAAACACACGTTCTATTATGATTCATGTTTGTGCGTGTGCCTCATTATGGAGTTCTTGTTCAGGTGTGTGTGCATTTCTGATGGGTGTCATCAGCCATGGCTCCAGTGCATATCCACCATCCCCCACTAGGTGATCATGTGGGATGTTTCCATTGGCAAATGTCTGGTACAGCTGCATCAGATGCCAGATGTGGGAATCATGGTAGCTTCCAGGGCAGCCTGCACACATTCATTATTATACCCTGGGCATCGCACACAACCTGGCAGTTGATGGAGAGGAAGCCCTTGTGGTTGATACAGACCCTACCCTGTTCACCTGGTGGTGCTTTAATGTGTATGTGTGTGCAGTCTATTGCACCCACTACCTCAGGGTATTCTGCTATTTGGTGGAAGAAACACATATTTCTGGCCAATGCCTCACGGGTGATGGAGAAATATACGTGCTCACCGACATGTGCTGACATGGCATCCAGGAACTGGTGGAGTACCCTGGATGCTGATGCTTGTGAAAGCCCCATCAAATCCCCAGTTGGCCTTTGGAAGGTACCTGTAGCTAGTATTCTTAGGCTTAAACATACCTTGGTATCCACTGGGATGGGTTCCCCTCTGTTAGTTCTGTGTGTGAGGCGTGGCCGGCACAGCTCAACAATTTGCTGTGGGAGGTCCCTGTCCACCCTATAGTGCTCCACTATCTCCAGCTCATGTAGCCCTTGGTAGGTTACCCTGGGTCTGTACACTCTTCTCCATCTCCTCACTGTGGGTTGCTCAGCAGCATTCACATCCTCACCACCCTCAGCCTCTTGCACATGCTGGTTTATGATAACAAATGCAGCCCCTAACATTTTTTCTCTTGCTTTCGTTTTGTAAAATTTCCCCATCTGTATACACTGGTGATGCAGAGGTTTTGGGAAAAACAAGGGGGACAGGTGATTGCATAGTTTATAGTGGTGTGCTGGGCTGGGCTGCTGCCTGTGTAATTGGCTGTTTCTGATACATTTCACCTGTCAGCTAAGCTAGTTCTCCTTGATTACCTTCCTACTGCTGTTTTCCCTTCCCATTGCCTCCTTGTTTAAGCCTGTGTGTGCGCCACGCAAACAGAGTGCTCAAATGTGCACAGAGCTGCTATTTCCTGATTTAACTTCCTTTTTCTTCCTGTAAGACCCAGTGTGCAGTGCGTACACCTGCTTACACCTTGTAAAGAGTGCTAGGCAGTTTGGACACACCTCTAGCTTAGCTGTGCTAAGCTAGGAGCAGTCCCGAGCCACAGGTCTTCAATCCGCTTACAGTATGTCTGACATCCCCCCCCATGATGTCACCTATATCCTAGTCTTGCACCCAGCTATTTATACTCTTACACTCTTGGGACCTGCCTCACACCCTGGGAATATCTGGGATTTACTAAACTTTCCCTCATTTGCATAGAATTGCCTACTAATGCATAGTTTCATGTCCCACACTGAGCCTCCCCCCTTAGCAACCACTACTCACTGGCCTAGTTGTCTTTTGCCTGCCATTGACTTGCATTGCAGAATACTGATTTTTGTTAGAATGCTCATTTTCAGTTTATTTTATTATTTTCCCCCCAATCCCGTTTGCACGCCACTGCCCTATGCTTAAACAGCCGAGATCGGAAAAAAAAAAAAAGTTGTTTTATTTTCTTTTTAAACAGTTTGCAATGCCAATGGCCTTCTACTTGGCCATTGGCATGCTTCCTCAATAATATGCAGCCTTTATTTGGAGATGTCATACCTCCGTTTAGGAATTTGCAGAAATGTACTTGGTTACTAACCGAGTACATTTCTGCAGAGAGCACTAGTCTTGCACGGACTATTGCAAGCTTCCTGGATTGCAAAATCACCTCATTTGCATGGATTTCTCCTGCAAATTAGGTGATTTGCATAAAAGGGTTTAGTCCATGCAGGATTAGTGCTGGAGCTCTCGTGCACGCCCCTGCAGGCTATTCCTGGATCGCATGGCAGACATATTGCCTGCTTGGACTCCTGCACTCATCTTGCACTCCATGCAAGCTTTTGAGAATCCAGGGGCATGTCAATGACAGGCAGGTAGGAGGAAATGCATCAGGGGAGAGAAGAAAAACAAAGTTTGCAGATCAAAACATGATTATGGGCAGACTGCCTGTCTTAGAAGGACTATTGACATAAATGGCTTAACACAAAACAATAAACATCACAGACTAAGCAGCCAATGGTATGTAAAAAAGCATACAGAAGCCATACTAGAAATAATGGTAGCATAACCAGAGGAGATTAGAATTCATTCACTGAACATGCAGCAACCTGAAAACAGAATAAGAAGCATGTTTTTTGCATCGAGCAGAATTTGTTGTGTAGCTTCCATGTGTGCTGAGAACTGAGACATATCCAGTGTTATGCCTTCTGCTCACAGAGTGCCAGGTTGGTTTTCAACTCTCCTTTTATTCTAAATAGGATAAAGTGAATGGTGAAGAATGAATGACTTGATGTTTCACTTGCTACTCCATATATGCATGCATAACAGCATAATACACACACACACACACACACACACACACACACACACACACACACACACACACACACACACACACACACACACACACACGCACAAACACCGATGTTCACTCAAACACAGATGCATGTGCATGGGTACAGTTATGATAAAGGTTTGATGACAGGATTGTGATAAAAATATCTACAGTTCACATCAGACAAATATTTATATTCAATCCACTGTGTCTCCTCAGCTTATCAGAGATTGCATCACACTAGCTCAGTCCCATTAACTCATAAATGGCAGCATGGGCACACACAGTTTAGTAATGCATATACTCAAGCTTGTTGATTACAAGCAACTGTAACATTAATAAAATTTTTTTGGAAGAGCAATTCCCCATGATGTCCTTCAATTCACTGGTTGCAGTATTCCTTAGACTTGGGATTCCCTGCCTTGGGTAGCCCAATGTATGGCCAGTATACAAAAGCCTAATGTTGCTTTAACGTATGCCATACATCACACATATGCTCCTTACATAGTGTAGGGCATAAAGGCGACATCCAGATGTACCATCCTCAGAACTTCTTTGCTGCCAGTCTGAACGCATCTCTCAATCATTGGTTTGAATGCCTATGTCTTTACTGCCAGTTCAAATGCTTCTTTCATTCACTGGTTTGAATGCCTATGTCTTGTTTGCTGGTACCGAGCCATTGCAGGTATGTCCCCTGTTGCTGTTTTGTGTTTTCTTGGCTTTTTTGTTGCTTCTTGGGGTTAATGTCATCCAGGAGGAGTAAATGCCAATGAAGGTGTCAGACTCCCCATAAAGACCACCATGATCAGTGTCTTTTTTGTCTAGAAACCTTTCACTACCATACAACCTAGTCTATCTGTTAAGCTTTCATATTGAAGACCCTGCATACTAGGCTTTCTTCCCTTGCTTTGCATCTTGAGAATCAATGCCTTAAGCTTTTCACTAAGGTTACCATGGAAGGAACTTCCCATCCTGAAGGTCATCCATTAGGCAAGACTAAAACTGGAATCTTCTGCTGTCTGGCCTCTGTCGGTCATTTCTCCCATGGTCAGTGAAAACCTGGAGGCTCACCCAGCTTTGTTTTTGGATTCCTCTGCTGTGATCAGGCTGAGGTCTGGCAAGGATCCAGCTTCCAGCAAATCTAATGAGACTTTGCAAACATCCATTTCTGATTTTCAGGGGAGCCACAGTTGATTATTTCCAAGGGGTCTAGGGGTGCTCTGCAAATTTTAGTTAGTGAAGTTCCTACTACTGTTATTGAATGCTGTCCTGGGTCAGAGCCTTCTAAGTTTTGTAAAAAACTAAACATCTTTCTCCTGCTCCTAGGGATCCACAGAGTGAGTGGCAGGCTTTTACTCAGGATTGGTTTAATGCTTTGGTGGCATTAAAACCTCCTCAGGGGTTTATGTTCCAGATCCCCCTAGGTCCTCTTCTCTCTTAAAAGGCCCAGGGAACAGGATATCTCTGAGTAGGGAGTTGGATTCCGATGAGGAATCCCTTGCTTATTCTTGCCAGATTCCTTCTCCTTTAGATTATGGGTCCGAGGAAGAGGACTGTAATAGTTTTGATACTCCTTTTGAAGAAATTTCCTTTGAGAACACAATCTCCAGGATGATGGAATTTTTTAAATGGGATAGTGCTCAGATCTCTGAAATCCATAAGAGGCACTATGAGTTTCTGCAGTTGGAATCTCCGAAGCCTGCAGCTATTCCTCCTGTTTTGGCTGCTTTGTTGGATGCCTTTTCCAATGTCTCTAAAGCTCCTGATTCTCTGCCCTGCTCCAAAGAAGCCTGATAGGTTTTATAGGGTGCCTGAGAATTGTAACTTTTTGTACAAATTTCCTACTGCTGAGCCTTCAGTGGTGTCTATAGCCTCTGACAAGCCCTGTCAATTGGTTCCTTCATCCAAGTTACTGTCTTCTGATAAAGACAACAGAACCGTGGAAAGACTAAGTAATAAGGTTTACACTTCTGCTACCCTGGCTTTTAGGGGTTCCTATCATATGATCAAAGTCTTAACAACTTTGAATCATTAAAGAATGAACTTCAATGATCGAAGTTGTAAAACCTTGAAGCATATAATGGAGATCGCCATAGAGTGCTGGAAGGGAAGATTTCCCTTTACTGCACTGTAGTGCAATCTCAGAATTGGTATATTTAAGTAGCGGGGGGGTTGTGGTGGGGGGTTCAGTCGGCTTGCCTCCTTTTTTTTTTTTTTTATTACTGTTTTTACTTGTTTTTTTTTTTTTTATGTGTTCAAAGTTCCGTGACTTCGGTCATTAAAGTTCATCCTTTAATGATTCAAAGTTTTGGAACTTCGATCATATGATACAGACCCGGCTTTCAGGACTATTAACTATCAGATAAATATGTCCAGCATACCTCTCAACCTCCTACTGCAAGAAGGCTGGACAAAGCCTGACACAATGGGGGACAAAGGCCCAAAATTAGGGACACATTTTAAATATTTGTCTTATAAATGTAGAAAGTTGTTAACAACAAGATTTGTTTCCATGCATTTTTCTGAAGGATATGAAGTCTGAAACTCAAATGCATGTCATTATTTAGTGCCTTTAATCCTTAGATCATCCCAGTGATTTGTCAAAAAAACAAAATTTTTATAAGGAACAGATGAAAAATATGAGACAAAAATCTGGACATTCTGCAAAAATCTGTACAGTTGACAGGTATGAATTGTCCAGGTATGTGTCAGTTCTCCTTTCTCAGGTTTGTCAGCTCAGTTATTTCTGATCTCCCAGTCTCTGAGGGTAAAAATTCTGCTCTTTCCTTGTTATAGACTTCCTCTCAAGTGGTTTATCATTCTGTCAGGTGTAGTTATGATGCAGCAGATGCCTCTTCTAGGGCTGCTGCTTTTGGTTCTGTGATGAAGGGGTATTCTTGGCTTAGACCTTTACCTGATGATATCAAGGTAAAGTTGCTGGGTGGTCCTCTTGATAATAGATATTTATTTGGGGAAGAAGCTGATGGTTTGTTTAAGCCCCTTCAGGATATGGGGAAGGCCTTACAGGAACTCAAATATGTGTTTGTCTCTCCTTTGCCAAAATTTCAGAGAAACTACCCAAATAAGCCAGTCTTTTTTCGCAGGCAATCTCACCCTCCTTCTAAGGGCAAACAGAGTGACAAGTGGGCTCCTCTTACTAAGGCTACTCAGACTTCAGGGTCTCAGAAGTCTTTCTTTGCTGATAAACCAGGTACTGTGTGACTATCTATCTCTTCTCAGCCTCATTCATCTTTCTCTTCACCTTTCTCTTCCAGTTTGTCTTCAGATTACTCAGGATACTTGGGTTCAGTCCATCATTTGCCAGGGGGACTTCATGATGTGGAAATCCCATCCCCCTTTTATGGGCATTCATCAGCATCCTCTGGAGCAACTTCCTTTTTTCCCAGAGGTTCTTTGAGACCTTTTGACTCAGGGTACTATTCAAGAGGTGCCTGTGTCCCAAAGGGGGAGGGTTTTACTCCAGAATGTTTCTAGTGCCCAGAAAAAAGGGTACCTAGAGACCAATTCTAGACCTCTCTCAGCTAAATACTTTTCTGAAGGTGTCCTCCTTTTGAATGTTATCCCTTCTGGCTTTTTTGTCTTTTGCTCCTGCGGGCCTATATGGTGTCTCTGGATCTCAAGGATACTTATCTCCATATACCGATCCATTCCATTTTCTGGAAGTTTTTGCATTTTTCTGTTGCTTCCTGGCATTTTCAGTTCTCTGATTTGTCCTTTGGCCTATCTACTGCCTCAAGGGTATTCACCAAATGCCTTGCTCCTGTGATTGCTTTTTGCAGGCTTCAGGTGATTCAAATATGTCCTTACTTGGACAACCTACTGATTCAGGCACCCTCTCCAGAGTTCCTATTGAAAAATCTTCATTTTGCCATTTCCTTTCTTCATATCCTAGAGGTTCACAAGAAATTCAAAAAGTCTTCTCTGTCTCCTTCTCAGTGTCATGTTTTTCTAGGTTATAGGATTCAAACAGTGCCTATGCTGGCATCCCTGCCTCCTTCCAAGACCTTAACTCTCATCTCCTGCTTTCAAACTCTTTTTCCTCTGGCCTGCATTGCAGCCAGGGAGTTTCTGAGAGTTCTGGGTTTCATGGCATCTACCCTCCCTATGCACCCTCTGGCGAAACTCCATATGAAAAAGTTTCAGTGGTTTCTGAATTCCGATTGGCTTCAACGTGTACATACTCTAAACTTTGTAGTTTCTCTTATTCCTTGTCTCAAGAAGGAACTTCACTTGTGGATCCAGTGGTTGTCTCTAAATCCAAGGCTCCCTTTTCACACCCCTCTTCTCTCTCAGGAACTGTTCACAAATGCTTCACATGTGGGATGGGGTGCAGCTTTTGGCTTTCTAAAGGTGCAGGGGGTCTGGTCTCCTCTTCAGCAGAACGAATACATCAATGTCATTGATGAGAGCCTTTCTTCTGTCTCTTCAGACTTTTCATCCTCTTTTCTCCCCAGGGTATCTCAAGGTATTCACAGACAATACCACAGTGGTATGGTATATAAACAAAGAGGGAGAAACAAGATCTTACCTTCTTTGCAGCTGGCACTCCTGGTATGGTATTTGGCTGTCCAGTATCAAGTGACTCTTCGGGCAGTTTATATCCCTTCAGGTCAAAACATTGTGGCAGACACTCTGAGCAGTCCTTAACTCAATCCCATGAATGGATGCTTCACAGGGATGTGTTTCTGGATATTGTGCACCAGTGGAGTACTCCTCAGGTACAGCTATTTGCCTCCCCTCCGAGCAGACAACTTCCTCTATTTTGTGCAAGAGTCTCAGGTCTTCTGGTGTGGAAGATGGATGTCCTCTCTTTTTCTTGGAAGAGGGTGTTTCTTTATGCTTTTCCTCCCCTTCCCCTCATTTCAAAAGTCCTGTTCAAAATTCAACAGGATGCCCCCAAATTATTGCTGGCAACTCCCTCTTGGCTGCAACAGCATTGGTTCCCTTTTAGTCTGCATTTGGCCAAGGGCAATCATCACAAGTTACCTCACAGGGTGGATCTACTCACACAAAACAGGAGATCTCTCATCCATCCCCACCTGTCCACTCTTCAACTGACATTGTGGGTGACATGATTTTGATTCCACAACAGAAACTTTTTTTCTGAGGATGTGCTGAAGATCCTGCAGGAGCCCAGGAAACTAACTACTAAGAAATTCTACTTATCCAAGTAGAAGAGGTATTCTATTTGGTGTCTATCTTGTAACTTGGACCCACTTACTGTGGATGTTCCTTTGGTTCTCTCTTATTTGTGTGAGTTGCTCAATGCTGGTCTGCCTATTCTTCTATTAAGGCCCACTTATCAGCTGTCTCTGTTTGTCTGGCTTTATATCCAACTTTAGCTTCCAGATTTGAGGTTAAACAATTCCTTGAAGGCATTCCTCATACTGGACCTCGCAGGAAGCCTGTTCCTCCTCCTGGGATCTTAATTTTGTTTTGGAGAAGTTGACTTAGGTTCCCTTTGAGCATGCTGCTTCAGCTTCCTTGCAACACTGTTCTTAAAAGACTGTTCTTTTGTTGGCCCTTACTTCTGCCAGATGGGTGTCTGAGCTTCAAGCCCTTATGGCTTGTCCTCCTTTTTTTGATATTTCATAAGAATATGGTATTCTTGTGTACTAATCCTTCATTTATGCCCAAGGTGATTAATGAGTTGTCACTTAATCAGTCTATTCATTTGCATACTTTTTTCTCCTCTCAGCAAACTGCCAGTGAGAGGGTGTTGTATACTTTGGATGTGCATAGACAACTCAGATTTTTTTTGAGTAAGACTTAGTCTATTAGAAAATCTGATCAGTTATATGTTTCTTTTCATCCTAGGTCCGTACAATTAGCTATATCCAAGCAAACTAATTCTTTATGGATCTCAAAGGCTATTTCTTTTTGTTATACTTTCATGGCAAGAGTCTTCCTTCTTCTGTTTAGGCTCTTTCTACTAGAGCTGTGGCTTCTTTGGGTGGTATTTTCAAGGGGTTGGATACCAATTCTATTCTTGAAGCAACTACCTGGACTTCTGTACATACTTTTACCAAGCACTACAAGTTAGATTGGATTTCCAGAGCTAGAGCTGGTTTTGCTAGGGCCAATCTTCATGGCTTCCAAGTGGGCTCTACTTGTTCTTCCTCCTCCCAAGTTTCTTCTTTAGCTTTGGCACTCTCCCAAGCATAAGGAATACTGCAACTAGTGAATGGAAGTACATAGTACAGTTGTGTAAAATCTTACTGTATCAGTAAATGTCCTTTCCTTCACTGTTGCAGTGTTCACTCCCTCCCTCCACGTCCTAGTCTATTTCCATTCCTGGATGTACTGGTTACCTCTTGGTTTTCCTTGGACTGGTGTTCCTACTGGGACAACCAGTTCTGAGGATGGTACATCTGGACATCACCTTTATGCCGTATGCTAGGTGAGAAGCATATGTGTGATGTATGGTGTACCTTAAAGCAACACTAGGCTTTTGTATACTGGCCGGACGTCGGACTACACAAGGCAGGGAATCCCAAGTGTAAGGAATACTGCAACACTGAAGGAAAGGACATCTACTATTATGGTAAGATTTTACACAGCTGTACTTTTTCCCTCATGTGAACACTTCACCACCACATCTCTCTTATTCTCAGTTTGAAGTTGCCGCATCTCAGGGAAACAACAATCACTGATAGACAAAGTAAAACCTCTCTCTGACATTTGCGTAGGCTACTGACCTTGGACCATCTAGAGTTCACGGTCATGTGGGTATTTTGATTTCACTCCAAATGTAAGTGAGCAACTAAACTTGACCTACTGCTGCTTTGAGTTATTATGCTAAAGCACCCATGACCTGAACTTAGATGATCTGAGCAAATGACTGTTGAGCTATTTTTATCACGCCCTTCAACAGCATTCATTGTTATGATAATTATATTTTTGACATAGTGGTGTATTTTTAGAACAAGTAGAACAAGCCTTTTGAGATGCCTGAATTCCATGCTTATTCATCCTTAACTTCACTAGTTGTTGAATTGATTGCAGAGGAGCTGGTGAACGTAGCTGATGCCTTTTGCATGAAAGCAACATATCATTGTAGCAACAACAGAAATCCAAAGGTAAAGTGATGGCTCAAATAAGAATAATTAGGCTGTGTACTTTGGAAGAAATTTCATTCACTCTTTCTTAAAAATAATGTATACATCTGTGAAGTGTAAGTCATGAAAACAATAATCCACAAGCCAAGCAGATTTTGTTTGTATCCTTACTGCATTATTATTCATTTCCTGTGTGTGTTTTTTTTAATTCCTTGATGTCTCAGACCTGCTTTCCAGTAGAATATTGTCAATGCCATATTCATAGTGGATCACATGGAAAAGTAGTAAAATATGTTACTTGGTAGGGTCCTGCTCTGACCTCTCACCACAGGTATTAAAAGTTAGCTGCTGATCCATTCCTTAATCTGAACTGGTAGGTCTGACTCTTAAATGGTTCTCCATCTCACAAACTGGGGGTCAAAAGCAAGACTGTGTGATGCTGGTAACTTCGGTTAAGATGGATGTTCCTTCAGGCTTGATTGTTTATGTAGCATTTAAGAATACTTAGAAGAGTATTTAGTGCAGTTAAATACTTGTGACACCAGACACAGATGTGAAATATAGCTGGAAAAAGACAAGTTGATGCAGTCCAGCTGCTCCCAGTGTAGAAATTCAGTACATAAATGTACAAAAATACATAACACACACACACACACACACACACACACACATATATATATATATATATATATATATATATATATATATATATATTTACATATATATATATATATATATATATATATATATATATATATATATATATATTTATATCTATATATATATATATATATATATATATATATATATATATATATAGAGAGAGAGATATATATGTATATATATATATATATATATATATATATATATATAGAGAGATATATAGGTTCATAGGTTCTCATAGGTCAAGATAGGCTGTGTGAACCACCTTACCCTCGTCTACAACTTTGGTAACTGCCTCAAAGAAGTCAATCATGAACTACAGAGTGAACTGGCACCTCACCTGTGTGCCTGGTTCAATCACAGCCTTACCTCAGGCTTTGTCCCTACTGAATGGTGTGCTGTTACTGTCATCCCTCTCCACAAAGCAGGAGCGATTACAGACCCTGGGAACTATCACCCCATTAGCCTGACGGGTCTGATATGCAAAGCTATGGAACGCATCATCATTGACCTAATAAACAAGGATATAGGGAATCTCCAAACATTGGATCCCACACATTTGGTTTTGTGAAGGGTAGATCATGCCTGCTCAACTCGGTCGACTTCTTTGAGTCAGTCACCAGAGCTGTGGATGAAGGCAAGATGGTTCATACAGCCTACCTTCATCTGGCCAAGGCTTTTGATACCATTACCACTCAGGAAACATTGAAAAACTCACTAAGCTAGGCATCAACCCCTATATCACTTGGTGGGTTGCAAACTGGCTCATAGATAGAACCCACAGTGTGAAAGTAGCTGACTCCAAGTCAGACTGCTGACCAGTCATGAGTGGAGTCCCACAAGGTTCGGTCCTGGGTCCTATCCTGTTTGGTATCTACTTCTCTGAAGTCCAGGCCAACACAAAGGGTCTCTGGCTGACAAAGTTAACAGACAATTGCTAGTTAGGAGCTATTATTAACTCTCCAAGCAATGTTGACATCCTACAGAAAGGCCTCACTGAGACCAACAACTGGTGTCAGAACCATGGCCTTAAAATCAATGCCAAAAAAATGTATTGTCATCCCCACACAGTTCCCATGAATTACCACATCGATGGTAGTCCACTGAACACAGAAGTAGTTATAAGAGATCTAGGAACAAAGGTTAACAGCAACCTCTCTTTTGACTACCACATTGCCACTGTGGTCAGGAAGTCCTTCTTTGTGGCACATCTCATTACTAAGGCTTTTGCATCCAGGATGAAAGAGGTCATTGTCTCCCTCTATTCTTCCCTCATTAGGCCAATCATCGAGTACAATGGCCCATTTGGCATGCACCTCACCAGACACCTGCAACAACTGGAGAGGCCACAAAAGTACCTCACAAAGAGGATCCTAGGCCTTAAATACGTGTCCTATATGAACAGACTCAGAAAACGTCAACTATTCTCTGTCTCATATCATCTACTTAGAGGTGATTTCTGCTTAACTTACAAAGCCATGTCTAACCCAGCTAAAGAAATCCCAATCCCTCCACACCACATGCTCCAAAGACCTCAACCTCATTACCACAATCAACAGAACATGCTGAAGGGACAGGTTCATAACACAGAGGCTGCCCATGCTATGGAATAGACTTCCCATACATGTTAAGCAGAGTACCTCACTGGCCCTCTTCAAGAGAAATCCTGATGAGTGGATGGGAAATAGAAAATTCACCCGGGGATCACTCCAGTGGCTCTGCTCGACAGAGGCACTGGGAACTAAGGTCGGGTGGCACAATGCCAGGGTAATCCTATGGGCTAGGCTTGTAAAGGCTCCAGGGACATTAGACTAGTACACACCTATGAACCTATGAACCTATGTAGGGGGCTACAGGGAGAGGATGGGAGTGAGACATCAATGTCATTTCACCTATGCGTGGGTGGGGGGAGGCCTAGGCTCACTGCAATATGCAACCTATAAGCCTGACATACTGCATGATAGGTGATCTGCCTAGAAGGGGGCTGCTCATGCAGGAGAAATGCACATGCACTTCCAGAGGGCAGCGATCATGGTGCTGGTAGTCCTTCTCTAGCAGAGCTGCAGTAATGGCATATGCCCGGGGAGTAGTATGATGCGGCAAGGGAATCTTTGATCTCCTCAACAGCCTCAGATAGGGGGTTAGTTGACCCAGTGGAGGCTAATGTGGTACAGTACATATAGTGAATGAGTGCAGGAACTATGCCATGTGATGTCAGCTGTGGGGAGAAATAGAAATATTTTTTAATACAAGTGAATATAATGCCCCAAACATCTCACTCCATTTTTGCTCTTGTTTGTATTGCAAATCCAGTGTTCTGATCGACTGGAGTAGTTCATAAATATCTTTGAAGGTGGAATATGGTACAGTAAACTATACTCAGTTTACTATTACTCTTTCTATGAAGATTCCTTCCTACTATCCTCTTAAAATCCTTCTTCCTCCCCTTTTAAACATACCATTGCCTTCACCCTCTGTCATTCTTCCTTGGCTCCATCCCTGACCTCTTAACCCTTTAGTATTATATTGATTCAGATGATTCATTCACCCTATTTTCCTCCAAAGACTCTATCATCAGCACATCCTTCCTTCAATTTACTACTCTAGGTAAGGTATCATAGAAATTATCTACAAGGGTACTATGAACTTCTTATGTAAGGCTGAAAAGTTTTTATGAAGAAGACACAACATGAGTCGTCTGAGAGACTTAGCTCACAATAGTTGCATTAGACATCATGACAACTTAGCTGCAAGAGGTCTGCTTCCCATCTTCAAGTCTGGAGTTCAATCCTGATCTCTGGTCGTTGTTGAATTAGCACATTTCTATGTCTGCTTTAGTTTTCTGCAGTATCTCTGGTTTTCTTTCATCTTCCTAAAACATGTCAACTGTTTGGCTATACTAAATTGTCCATATTTATTCTTGTATTTTTGGCTTATATCCGCGGTGGTGCAGCGGTAGCGTTGTTGCCTCACAGCAAGAGGTTCTCCCATTTGATTCTTGGCTGGAGTGTGGGAAGTGCCTTCTGTGTGAAGTCTGCATGTCCTCCCCGTGGTTGAGAGGCGTTCCAAAAGACATGCGTGAATGGGCATGCCTTCGTTGAAGGTTGGGCATTGAGCTAGCAACTCGGCACCGTAAAAACCTACTGCCAATCATTAGTGGACCGGAGTTCCACTGTGGTGACCCCTGACCAGGAAAAGCTGAAAGACAAACAACAATAACATTCCAGTATTTTTGGCCTAGGTTGTGGCTGAAAAGGATCCAAGAATGGCTAGTTCACATACCCAGTTAAGACAAAAATTACCACCTTCTGATTGTCTTGTGTCTCATTTATAGAAATCTAAACAGTAAAAAAGTCACACAGACAAACCAGTTAGTAAAATCTATGAGAAAAAACTAACCAAGCTAGAGTTCCCTTAAACCTCCTGTAACAGAGACCCATGGAATATATGCAAATGACCCCTTAAGGACATCAAGTGTTTCAGCTACATGGCTTCTGAATGCCCATGACTTTTTATGTTTCTTTTTAAGTCTTTATTCACCTGAATGTATCCATAAAGACGTGAAAAAGTAAGAAATCATGCTTATGGGGTCATTTGTATATATAACACGGTTCTCTGTTGCAGGAGAGTTAAGGTATCACACAGTGAAAACTCTAGCTTGCCTATGTGTCTCTCATTTATATTAAGGCATATTTATCAAGGATATATATTTACTGAAATCTCAGCACACAATTTTATAACAAAAAAAATGTTTCCATGTTAGTGTAAATCAGTTATTGCACAAGTTTGTTAAGCTTTTTCTATACAAAAAGCTAAACGTTTGGTGACTGCACTACACAAAGATGACACTGCAGGATTAAGCATGCAGTGCTTTATTTAGATTAATCTGGGAAGAACGTACACAATTTACTTGTGACAGACATTTTAAAATATAATTTATTTTAGCAGAGTTTTAAATGTTTGGCATTAAGAGTTATTGGATTTACTGATTTAACATTCTGTTTATTTAATTATGTCAGGCATATAGGTTCCCCTAAAGCATAGACGCCCTAGTTAATACTCATTTATTTATCAGGTTAGCAAACTGATCCAAAGGTCATCTTTTAATTATGAACCTTTCTTCTGATAGAGAATAATATGCATTGAAACTACAGAAGATAAAATACTAACTGCAGCTCTGTATATAACCACAGTGCAACAGAGTGCAGAAATAGGTGAATGCTTGATAATTAAGAAAAGTGGCATACATTAGACAAAAGTAAGTGCCATGTGAAAGCCTGTTGACAAGCTATGCATATACTTTTGCAATGAGCCCAAATCACACACCCATTCATTCATACCCCCTTCACACACACACACACACACACACACACACACACACACACACACACACACACACACACACAAATCACACACCCATTCATTCATACCCCCTTCACACACACACACACACACACACACACACACACACACACACACACACACACACACACACACACATGAAATTTGAAGGACCACTAATTCACCTTCATCATATCATGTCTTTCTGATAAAGGTAGAAACCAGAGCACCCAGGGAAATGCATATAGACATGCTGGCAATATGTGGACTCCTCTCAGAAGGAAGTACATTTGAGAACAGAACCAAAGAACCAAACAATATGAAGTAACAATGCTATCTCCTGCACCACTGAGCTTCCTAAATATATATTTTAGTTCCATAATAAATTTTGCTATACGAGCTACAGTTAAGTTTTGAAGGAGTTGTTAGCATAAGAAGTGAGATCAGGAGTGTCTTCTGTAAAGGTAATGAAACCCAACCGGTGAAGGAGATTATGATGAACAGAGCTGGGAACTAATGGTGCTCCAAATTTCAATAGAAAACTACATCTGCAACTAGTATCATGCACAAAAATGCCTAAAATGTACAAAAAGACTGCCCTGAAAATCAAGTGACTTATGAATTTTGAAAATGTATATTCTTTGCCTGGTGAAGTGCTGGGATGAAATATCCTACTGGGGATATTTGTTGAAACTCTTCTTAATGGGGGATGTTTTAGTACTGCTTGATATGACTGAGCTTCTTGATGGTCTCCCTGCCTATAAGTTTAGTAAGACGCTTAGTAAGAGCCTACGGACCAAGAAAGTTACCTAGTAGATCTACCCCGTTAAAGGAATAAGAAGGAATAAGCTACACCTGTAAGTAATAACCTACACCTGTAAGGAATAACTTACATCTGTAAGTAATAACCTACACCTGTAAGTAATAAGCTACACCTGTAAGGAATAACCTACACCTGTAAGGAATAACTTACATCTGTAAGTAATAACCAACCTGTAAGTAATAAGCTACACCTGAAAGGAATAACCTACACCTGTAAGTATTCAGCAGCTGGACTGAGACCCAGTAGGTGACCACAACACAGGCTGAGGTTCTATGCAGCTCTGAAGGAAGGGGGGATTATTTGAGTGGAGTCCACAGTGGGATACAAACTAACAAAAAATTAGAAAAAAAAAGCAGCTGATAACAGCTTAAGGACCATTTGTCTCAACACCCTGTTTCTGTGAAAGTGCAAAAAGGGCTAGAAAGACAAGTTTGAGTGCTATGTGAGAAAAGCCGCTATACCACCATGCAAGTGTTTTGACACCCCTTCCCCATGCATGCCTTAATTTATTAAAATCAGTTCTTGAAGTTATCCAGGGATGGGACGATTTGTGCACGAGATGAATCAAACTGAGGGTGATAGTTTGCTACTATTATTCCTGGGTCAGTGCTCCAAGTATGCTTAACTGCACTGATAGAGGGTACCTTCATGGGGTAATGGAATGAATTTACGTAGATAAAAGGACCGCATGACATTTAGTTAGATAACTGAAAAAATTCTGAACCTGCAAGTGAGCCAGATATGCACTGATGAGAATGAGAGTTGGTAATGATAGTAGCTAACTGCTGAGCACATATTTCTCTTGGCAATTATAATGACTGTAACCCACATAAAATGAGCTGTCATTAAATTTATTTCCTCAGCAAAACAGACATAATTTGGGATAAGCCAGGTGAAAAGAAATCCTTATTCCCAGAGTCGCTATCCACAATAAGTAGGGACTGTTTATTTTCTCATATTATAATATATAGCCCCAGATGCTGCACAATCCAAAATATTCCCAGACGTTCAGGTATTAAAATTTATATAAGAAGTTAAGTAATGTGAGAGAACGTGGTCCAGTAATCCCAGAATGGAACTGGGACTTTTACCAACTCCTTCCCTAATGGCAAAGTACCATTTGGTAGCTACATATGCAGGGTAGACTTTCTAATACTGTGGAGGCAATTTTCCTATAGACTAGAATCTGACTGGTGCAAAGTGTATATATGAGACAGCCAATGGTAAGGTCATAATTCATGGAATAATGTTCAGAAAGTAAGATGTGTGAAGGATATTATGCTGGCTTCCCCATGTTGTCACTTGCCTATTCTATGTTCTTAAGTAAACTCTTAACTTGATGTTGATAAAATATGTTGTGAAATTATTGTGATTGGCAGGCATCCTGACCAGTAATTTTTCTTTACATTCTACTAATTGAAAATTAGGGATGGTTTCAACTCCAGCACAACCCTGAAAAGGATAAGGTGTGGATGTGAGAATTAGTGAATGTTTTGAAATATTCATCTGGCTCCTTGTGTTGAAAGCCCCATTCATGCTGTCAGATTCCACTTTCATTTATGTGGACTTTTGCGTACTAAAGCTTCTGGTTTCTTGTACTCCCATTTATTGTACACACAAAATCTTGTCCTGTCCTTGGTATTCTCAGTGCATGGAAACAGGCTTTATGTTGTCACAGTGTTTGGGGATTCAGTTCGACCACCTCAGTCTGTTGTAGACCTTTACTCTCTTCTGTAAAATGAAGAAGGTGAGAAAGATGAAAGTCTTCTCTTTTTGTGAAGAAACCATTCATGATGAAGATGGCTTGGGCAGGCTTGTTGAAACCTGATTAGCCTTGAATATATGAGATTCACTTTGCAAACTGTTTAAAAGATATTGACTCCACAGGTGAAATCTTGGATATCTGGGACCCTGCCATTTTATTCCCCTCCGAGAATACTTTTATTTTTGTTCAACTTCAAATGAGGGGCAAATAGGGCCATTGCCTAGGGTGACAACAAGCTTTGCTAGACACTATTACTTTAGGCATCCAAGTATCAGTTATCCACTCCTGATTGTTTTAAAATCAGTAGGGATATGGACATTCTCCCCAAATCCAGTTCTTGAAAATTTTAGTTGTAATAGCCAGAAAGTCACCATGGCATAAACAACAAGGAGCCTCTGGGCACTATTTTTACAATACATGTGGGACTCAAAGTGGCTTCTTGTAGCACTGTTACACCCATGGAACCTGCTGACCACACCTCACCACCTTTAGTGAGGAGACTGGGAGATTAGGAGACAGTGTGTTTCTACCTAGGTAGAAGAAAGAGTGATGTGAGTACATCTAATGGGGGAGACATGGTCATTAGTAACTGCTCGTGTAAAGCACTCCACATAGCCTTCATAATTTTTTTTTTTTTTAAGCTTTATGAGAACAATCCTTCCTGTAGTTGTTTTCCTTGGCATTTTTGTTCAAAAAATTTAGTTTTAGCTACAGATTTTTGATGAACAGCAAGAAGGAACAGATTAGACATACTCATTTCCTTTGCTGTACAAAGCCTGTAATTTCCTCATAATCGTATCTACATTTTTTTCTGTTTGTTAAACTTGTCTCAGTGTTCACATTTGTCAGTATAGTAATTCATTCTTACCCTACATTACAAGGGCTGAGGGAGGTAGCCAGTGAGGCACCTGATTCTCAAGGGAAGGAGAAATCTGTATACTGGAGCAAAGGGTTACTGTATAGAGAGTGGACCCCTGAGGGAGGGCTAGAGGGTGAGAGAATACAGCAGTTGGTAGTGCCCAGAACCTACTGTCTGGCACTTCTAGCCATAGCCCATGATATTCCATTTGTAGATCATATGGGCATTAAACATGCAAACAGACATATTATACAGGACTTTTATTGGCCTGGGATCTCTAGAGATGTAACAGGGTACTGCAGGGCCTGTGAGCAGTGCCAAAAGGTAGGCAAGGTAGGAGACAATGTCAAAGCTCATTTGATGCCTTTGTCTGTGATTGAGGAGCCATTTCAGAGGGTAGCTATAGATATAGTGGGGCCACTGAGTACCCCAATTTCCACAGAGAAAAAGTATATCCTAGTGGTAGTAGATTATGCTACCAGATACCCTAAGGCAGTGGCTCTGTCCTCCATTGAGGCAGAAAAGGTGGCAAATGCTTTGTTAGAGGTTTTCAGCAGGGTAGGTTTCCCAAAAGAAATACTGACTGACAGAAGTGCCAGTTTCTTGTCAGTCCTGCTTGCTTGCCTATGGAAGTACTGTGGAGTGAAGCACCTAAAGACCATCCCCTACCACCCCCAGACTAATGGCTTTGTTGAGAGGTTACACTCTATACTCAAGATGATGCTACGGACATTTTCACACCAGTTAAAGAGGGAGTGGGACAAATATTTGCCCCATCTGTTGTTCGCTTACAGAGAGGCACCCCAGGAACCCACAGGTTTTTCACCCTTTGAGTTGCTGTATGGGCATAGGGTGAGGGGGACCTCTTGAGTTGATTTGAGATGAGTGGCAGGGTGAGTGTGAATCCCTCAAGGAGTCTATTGTGGCATATGCCTGAAACCTCAGGACAAGGCTCAGGGAACTCATGGGCTTGTCTCAGGAGAACCTGGCAGAAGTCCAACAGCAGAAAAATGTCTGGTATGACAGGAATGCTCGTGCTAGAGAGTATGCTGTAGGGCAGCAGGTAATGGTTCTCATTCCTGTCAGACACAATAAACTGTATGCAGCTTGGGAGGAACCCTACAAGGTGGTATAGAAGGTCAGTGATGTTGACTACATGGGAGAACTGCTAGGCAGGAGGAAGGGGCACAAATTGCACCATGTTAACATGATGAAACCTTACCAAGATAGGGTGGCCCTTTTGCTGAGTATTTGCTGTGGATTGCAGGAGGAGTCTGAGGGGGATCTACGGCTGCAGGAAGCCAGCCAGGAAAATCCCAAAATACTATGGTGGAGCCTAGGATTGCAGACATATGATGGGACAGTGCAGCACAGTACTGGGTTAGCAATGCCAAGACAGATGGAATCTCAAGACAAGGAATGGGGTAAGGTTTTCCCAGGCAGGTTCACCTTCTCAAGCAATGTTCCTCAAGGGTCACTTGAAAAACTAGCTTGAGTTTTCGGGGAGGGGAGAAATGTGACACTGCCAGCCCAGCTATCTCGAATTTTGTAAATAATTCTATGTCATTCGTGAATATTAATATGATTCATGTGCTTGTCATACAAATCTAAGAGAACTATATGTTATGTGGATATTAAACTACTGGTGCAGAAGTGTGTGCTGAACTGCATGTTATGTACTGAGCTTCAGGAATGTAACCACAGTGCACCCTACTGGAAAAGAACAGAAATGTATATAAACTATATACCTGTGCAAATGTACGTTTTAATAGTAGAAGCTGGAACATACAGAGTTAACTTGCAATACTTCAAGAAAATAAGTTGAAATTAAAAGTGCTTTATGATGTGCTATAAAATGTAGTTTCAGTGCAGCAAGCAGACACAATGTCTAGAGCTAGAGGTTTTTCTATTGTCTTGAAAGTAATTTTAATTACTAGGTTTAAAATGTAAAGTGTTTTTATTGCTCTGTGACTTCATAGCAGCTGCACATCTGAGGGCTAAGTATTTTTAACACAGAGATGTTAGTATCTGGTTAGCTTGGGAACTGAAGGCAGGTGACAAAAAGTGATGTCATCCAGGCTAACCTAGCAGTAAAATGTGATATTGATTTAAGAACTCTCAGAGAGACAGAGAGACAGGCACTTTGTATCTTGTCTTGGACTTAGCAAGCACATCCACTCATCTGCATTTGCCTTGCTCTGTAAGTAAGTTATTTAGGGCATAGTATATTTTAGATATAGATAAGAATATAGTAAAGATTAGTTTAAATGTTTTCCGTATTTATTTGAGACTGTCCTGCAATGTTGTTTTACAATATTTTCTGTGATTCTGAACTCTGTAGTTACTGTGTTGTTTGAGTATTGTCTTGTTCTTTTATTATTTATTATTAAATATATTTAAACCTTTTAATTGTGGCTGGCTTGTTTAGAGATATGTAAGCTCTTACAGTACTTGCATATATCTTTGGTGATACTGTACAGTCCACCCCTATATAGCATTGCTCTTGGTCATGCTACTATTTGGATTAATAGCAACATTACACAGTAAGGTTGGGCACCCTTTGGTAAGGGCTTAAAAGTAGTTGATAAGTAGTGGCTGGTGGCAGCTGATATTATCTTATAGTCTGGGCAGAAGGGGCATAGCTAGTAAATATGTGACAGCCTTTCCCAGGTGTGTGTTTGTGTATAAATCAAATCTTAGTGTGTGTGTGTGTGTGTGTGTGTGTGTGTGTGTGTGTGTGTGTGTGTGTGTGTGTGTGTGTGTGTGTGTCAGCTACTTGGACAGGAACACAAAGCACTGCTTGGACAAGGAGGGTGCTGGAGGTTTTGGCTTGGCCACTCAGCTGAGATCTCAACCCTATAGCTGTGCCAGTGGGAAATTTATTGGGGATCTAGACAAGGAGGGAGAAACCAGCCCCAGACTGACTTTGATATCTGTGTGTTCTTAAGGGAAATTGTACTTTACTGTGTGTGTGCACTTGTCATCTTCCCAAATGTGTACGTCCCTCACTGGTGCTACTGGTGAGGATTGAGGCTCATTGATTACTGGGCCAGTGCAGGGTCATTATACATGTAATGGAGAAAAGCGATTTAGGTTATCACATTTTTAGAGGCCTGATGAAAGGCATTTCTTACTCAACACAGTATTTTGCCAGACCTCCTACACCAAACAAGGTAGATATTGATTTCATTTTATATCATTATATATCATGTTAAGTTGTTTTACTAACAGTTTTTTGCTTCACATAGTGGAATGTTTAGAAAACACATTTTTTTTTCTGCTGAGGACAATTGCCATCTTTTTTTTTTCAGCACAGCACAAAACTTCTCAAATTAGGAATGTCATTTAAAAAAGTGAGAGTAGAGAGGGAGACAGAGAAAGTGAGGCAGGTGGAAAAACTAAAGCTGAATACAGATGAGTTTGGTTATCAACAAGGAAACAAAAATCAAATTCTGAAACTGTTCAGATGCTAAGCTAAAAATCAAACTACAAGCCTTATTATGAAAACATATTGCATTGTTCTATTTGATTTATGGTAAATACACAACAGCTTTTTGTTGAAAGATTTTTCACATTATTTAAGAAGATTATCTTTCTTTGTTGTGTCTGAGTCTGTCTACTCATCTCAAATAACTTTTACTTTGCTGTTTTACCGACTTTTGAAACCAGTAATGACATTCAAAAGGTCACTCTTTCAAAACAGCAGTTATTGTTCTAGTTTGCTATGACTTTTCTTTTTATTAGTGGGGAAGTGGATGCTTGACAAACCAATATAATACTTTTAGCACTTCAAAAAAACAGATAATTGTTGGTTCCCTAGTTGCAAACTATATTAAGCTCCAGAGCAAAGACAGTACTGTGAGTTCATGGCTCCTGTCACCAGTTGCATTACACTGGCTAGAACTGAGCTTGCATATGCCTGCAAGTGCTTAAGGAAAAGGAGGAAAAGTGTGTGTGTGTGTGTGTGTGTGTGTGTGTGTGTGTGTGTGTGTGTGTGTGTGTGTGTGTGTGTGTGCGTGTGTGTGTGTGTGCGTGTGTGTGCGTGTGTGTGCGTGTGTGTGCGTGTGTGTGTGTGTGTGTGTATACACAGAGGTGTAGAGTTCTGTTCTTGACCCATTTTATTTCTAGTTACCTGGGGGAGGGGATGAATACAAACTGAAAGCTCCGGAAGCTTTTTCATTGTGCAGTTTAAATGCTACTTGACCCATTTTATATATTTTATTTATTTATTGACATATGTTAAACGAGTTAATCCAGCTGGGCTTCTGGCCCTTTTTCAGTGGAGACCCGAGGAGAAAAGCTCCAAAACAGGCAGTTTACAAAATAAAATAACATTTACAGTAACATATAATAAGAAATTGAGTTATACGATATCATAAAAATACAAAGCAAAGAATGCACACACTTGTAGTTGAATCCATCCTGTGTTAGCAGAGTAGAGATTATTACATATTTACAAACATGAATTTGATCCATCGGATCAGAAAGTATCCTCTACTACAGGGATTGCTATTGTTGTGAGGGGCAGTTACTGAACAGGGTACACCAAGAGTGGAGAGTGAGGGGTCAAGTTGGGGCTTTAGAAGAACAGATTTTGGAGCTAAGTAAATGGAGTTTGAGTTTTTCCTTAAAGTGGGCTGGGTGAATAGGGGAGCATATCTTTCTAGGAAGTTTGTTCCAAGTCTGGGTTATGGAGTATTTATATAAGAGTTTGCCTACTGCTTTTTTTTGGTTGGTAGGTATGTAGTAGTTGCTGATTTGAGGTACGGAGAGTACGAGAAGGAGTGTACGTAGAAATGAAGGAAGAGAGAGAAGGACAAGATGACGGTTTGCAGAGAATAAAATGTAACATCTGAAGTTGTGATAGCAACAGTAAGTGTGGGAATTCCAGCCAGATGAGGGATGTAAGGGCTAGGCAGCGATGTGTATTGCATGGAGAGTTTGTGATGAATCTAGCAATCTTATGGTAAGTTTGTTGGAGTTTGTTTAAGGTTGTAGTTTGAACATTGGTGAATACAGGGGCACCATAGAGAAGGGAGGGGAGGAGGAGAGCTTGAGCAAGGGAGAGTCTAGCATTTGGAGTTAGAAATTATTTGTTACGACATAATAAACCTAATTTCTGTTTTGTCTTTTTTATACATTGGAGACGGTGCATATTAAATTTGATTCATCATCGATGATGACTCCTAGAAGTTTAGTGTGAGCATCAGGTTTAATAACTGTGTTTTTTGAGGAAGTGAAAAGGAAGGAGGATTTGTGGCGGGAAAGTGAGCGAGGGAGAAATAGTTAGCGTTTGGTCTTTTTAGGGTTGAGGATGAGTAGGTTATCAGTTAGCCACTGTTCGGTAGATAAAAAGGTTTGTTGAGTGAGAATATGAAGTTCTGAGTTGTTATCAGAGATGGAGATGAGTTGAATCATCTGCATATTGAATGAGGAAGGACAGTTTACAAGATGTGTGGAGGTTTTTGGTGAAGATATTGAACAGGAGGGGACCCAGGATGGAGCCTTGGGGAACTCCTGTTGGGACAGGTAAGAATGGAGAAGAGGAAGATTTAACATTTAACAGACTGCTGCCTACTAGATAAGTAACTGGAGGACCAGGTAAGGGTGAAGGATGATAGATTGAGACTAGCAAGTTTAGATAGCAGTAGGGGATGGGAGACTGTATCGAATGTCTTAGAGAGGTCTAGGAAGAGACAAGAGATAAGTTTTTTGTTTTCTAGGGCCTCAACAATGGTATAGGTAAAGGAAAGGAGGGCAGTAGTTGTGCTGTGGTTGGGATGGAAACCATGCTGGGTGGGTGTGAGAAGGTTGTGTTGGAGTAGGTATTTAAGAAGTTGTGAATGAATGCTTTTTTCGAGTATTTTGGAGAGAGGGGATAAGATAGCTATAGGACAGTAGTTAGATGGGTCTGTGGAATTGCCACCTTTGTGTAGGGGAATAGTGAGAAAGGATTTCCACAGGGTAGGTACAGTGGATTCCTGAATGGACCTATTGATTAGACTAGACACTGGGAAAGCTATAGAGTCAACAGTTAGTTTGAAGAAGACAAGAGGTAACTTACCAGTGGAAGGGGAGCAGGGTTTGAGCTTTAGAAGAAGAGATCGGATGTAAGATGTAAAAACAGGTTGTAGGGAGGAAGGATTATTGTTAGGAGGGTTGAAGGGGTAGTTTGAGGAGTAGTATTACTGTTTGATGGTAAGAGAGTGTGGATAGTATTGAAGTGTGTACTAAGTAGTGTAGCTGTTTCAAGGTTGGATGTATTTGGATAGGGAGAGGGGTTTGAGGGGTGGCCCGGAGAAAGAATTTTATTTATGATCGACCAGAAATTCCGAGGGTTGGATTCGCTATTTAGATGAGCAGAGTTAAAGAAGGACTTTTTTATCAAGATTGATTTGTTTCTTAGTTAGATTTCTGAGACATCTATAGTTGTGAAGCAAGGGTAATTGCTTAGGTTTGATCCAGGCTTTCCACGCTTTATCTCTCTGGAGCATAAGAGATCTAGAGTCTTTGGACAGCCAGGGAGTATAGTTAGATTTTATTCTAACCTTTCTAGAGGGAGCAAGGGAGCTCAGGGTATTCAAAAAATGTTATTGAAACTATTTACTGCATCATTTAGAGGGATTTGTTTCAGGAAAGACCAGTCAGTGGAAGATAGAATAGAGTTGAATAGAGTAGTTCTGTTTACCTGGGAGAGGGGAGGAATACAAACTGAGAGCTCTGGAAACTTTTTCATTGTGTAGTCCAAATGTTAGTAAAAGTCATAAACTAGGTGACTCTGGTGAGTTTAGAACCTGGACCTCTGAGAGTCTGGCTGAACTTCAATGTGTATCATCCATCTCATTTGTTTAGCATGTATTGTCCATATTGGTAGAAGTCGATGTCTTTCTTTTTTTTCCCCCCAGGATGGCTTCCTGTGTTTTCAAAACAACCCATTTGCACATTAGACTGAACAAGAGTCTGATTTGTTTGCTATTAAAGGTAAGGGGGACTTAACATTTTAAAAACTTAGTAAGTAGAGTTTTTTTGGTGAAGTAGTTCAGCTACAAATTGTGTGGTATAAAAGAAATATTAGCCATAATGGATCAGACATCAGTTAGACAAGGAAGGACTGCAGAAAGCAGAGATCAGTTAGGTAAAGTTTCACTCTGAGGTTTTAGCAGACACCTTAGCTCAGAGGTATATTACAAAAGTTAAAGGAGTTCAGCAACGTTAATACCATTCTGTGCCACTGTCCTGGGAAGTGAAAACTTAGAATTACCCCAGTATCCCCAAGTATTTTACAGACACGATCAGAAGAAGTAGTCACTTGCTTCCCATCCCAACATACATTGCCTCGGGTACACTCCAAATTCTGGTAAGACCACATGAAAGTAGGTAACGGGGCAGGGAAAGTATGACACAACAAAATGGCAAAGAAGTTTAATATTTAAATTAGGAAGTAAGTTATTTTCTATTATACAACGACCCCCCATTAATATTCAAAAACGTGCATGCTGATTGGTCAGCATGCATGTTGTAAATCAGTTATAGTAATGGAAAAAAGGTCCGGTCGTCCGGACTTTTTCCATTACTATAACTCTTTTTTTAAGCAATGGAGAATGCAAGATCTCCATTGCTTCATACTGTCACGCTATGTTAAACGAGTTTAACAGCGAGACAGCTTCAAAAAAAGCAACAGATATTCTCTGTTGCTTTTTTTAAAGCTGTCTCGCTATGTCAAACTCTTTTAACATAGCGAGACAGTTTGTAAAAAGCAACGGAGATCTTGCTTTCTCCGTTGCTTTTTTCAAAACTGTCTCGCTATGTTAAATGGGTTTAACATAGCGAGACAGCTTTAAAAAAGCAACGGAGAATCTCTGTTGCTTTTTTAAAGCTGTCTCACTATGTTAAACCCATTTAACATAGCGAAACAGTTTGTAAAAAGCAACGGAGATCTTGCTTTCTCCGTTGCTTTTGCCCACAGCTCTGATGTACTGTGTAGGCATACGCATGCGCAGTACATCAGAACTGCCGCAGATTACCAGACAGCTGCGGAAGGGCAGCAAAGAGGCATTATACAATGCCATTATTTAAGAAAAGTAATTATTTTTTTTCTTAAATAATGTCATTGTATAATAGCAATAACCCACTTCTGGGTGTGGGTAACGCTGGATTTACCCACGGCTGGCTTTGTTTGGCCACTCGGCCTTTGCCCTCATGACCAAACCACACCAACTGTGGGTAAATCCAGCATTACCCACACCCAGGCGTGGGTTATTGCTATAATATTTTATCTGGAATTTGCTGAAAGGCAAAGTCATATTAACTGGATGACATACTTCTCAATTGTCCAGATTTTTGCCTCATATTTTTGGTCTGTTCCTCATAAAATTTGTGATTTTCTGCAGTTCTATGGCAAATCATTGAAGACTGAATTTACTAAATAATGACAGGCAATTGAGCTTTAGACTTCATATCCTTCAGAAAATGCATAGTAACACATGACCTTTTATTCTAGCAGCTTTTTAAGTTTATAAGACCAGTATTTTAAATTTGTCCCTATTTTTGGGGCTGTGTCCCTCATTATTTCTGCCTTTGTCCAGATGTTTTGTGCTAAGAAGTTTTAAACTATGCTGCATAATTAATTTAACTTCTTATACACTGCTTCTTACAATTAAACAGACAGTGAAGATTTGGAATACAACTTTGTACCACCTAGTACAGAGGAACATTTAATGTTAATCATAAACCTTATGCAGGATTTCAAAGTTCTTTCACGTCTAGGGTTTTAACATTTTGAATTGCTGTTATTGTGTTACATTTTAAATGTATTTACTTAAGTCCTGCACTGTGCAACTCTTCAGATGCCTGTTAACTCTTTTCTGATTTAGGCAGCCCTCCAAAGTTGCTGAATCCCCAGGCTCATGTGGAAGTGAAGGTGGGAGAGAATGCAGTACTGCGCTGTGAAATTCTTGGCACACCACCCATTGCCGTCTCTTGGTTAAAGCAGAAAAAACAGGTTGGTTATTTTGAAAACAGTCTCTGGAATGAAGTGTGTGTGGCTGTAAATGCTTAGCAGAAGTTATGGCATGCTTCCTTGTCTCTTATTATATGTCAGACATTATTTTTCTTTGCTTTATATTTCATAAAGAAAGCCAAGCATTTTATTTATCTTTCCAAAAACAGTATGACATAAGGCATATGTGGGTTTGCAGTCAATTTATAATTCAAAAATACTTTATAAAGATAAATAGCCATGGAGAATGTTCTTGTCTAAACCACTGTGCAGCATGATATCTTCCTTCAGTATGTCAATTTATACCGTTATTCAGATCAGATGTGAGAAAGGTGCATAAAAATGTTAAATCAGTACTCATCTCAAATCAAGTCAATAAAGCTGAGAGAAGGCATCTTCATAATGCTGAATAAACCTGCAAAACCTATTCTTGGTACTTTTGAATAATGCTTAGGTGAATTTATTCCATCCCTACTTCTTCCTCATTTTTGGTGTGTTTCATCCAGTGAATTTATTTATGTCTGTCTCATACAGAAACCTCAGCCTTGGAGTAACATAACAAACTGCTTTCATAAAAGATGGTAGGTAATATTACATCCTGGAGTGAGATTTTTTTGGCATTTATAAAATATTTGTAATCTCTGAATTTGTGATGACCTACTATAATTAGTAATAATGCAGCAGTCTACAGGTTGCTGTAATTATTCCAAAAACTAGTAATACTTCAAATTAACTAATATGCCCACAAAAAGGACCACTGAACCATTTAATAAATTCATCACAAAACTGGTAACAGACAATACAACAGTCCCTAGGTCACTGGAAATATTTATTGAAAAGTTCAGTGGTTCTTGTGGATATATTTGTTGGTTTAAAGTATTAATAGCTTCCAAAATTAAATTAATTGTCTATAATGCTAGCTTCAACAAAGATAGTTTTATATATGTTCTTGTTGAGAGGCTCTGCAATGATATATGGTTTTAATGAAGTGATAACAGAAATTGGTGAAAAGCACTTTATATTCACAAGACAATACCACCGCTGGATATTTTTGTTATCTTGTGAAATGGTGCAAGAAGTAAAGGCCTATCTACATTTTACCTGTGATGGTGTTTCAAATATAGTGCATATTTCCTTCACTGATTGTTGTGAACTGAGAATGGGTCATTCATGGCCCAAGCTGTCTTTTGTAGTGGTAGTGTTATGGAAAGGGTTTTTCTAAGGTAAGTTATAAGGTTAGTATTAGGAGAAGGATTAGGTTAGTGTTAGCAGGCATTCCTAGGGTGGTGCTTGGGTCAAAGACTAGCATCTGAGTAGTGCAAAGTGCATGCATAAGACAGACAATAGTGAGGTCACAAATCTTGAAATAAAGTCTGGAAAGTAAGATTCAGTCTTAATCTCATTCTGTTAACGTATGTTCTGAAATGTCTGTGATGGACTGCCACCCTGTCCAGTACTGGTTCTCTACTTTATACTTACTGAATGCTGGTATAGGCTTTATGTCCAGTATAACCCTTAATAGGATAATGTGGGTACTTGAGAATTAATGAATAGTCTAAAATATTTAGCTGGCTTTTGCCATGTGTGTGTGTGTGTGTGTGTGTGTGTGTGTGTGTGTGTGTGTGTGTGTGTGTGTGTGTGTGTGTGTGTGTGTGTGTGTGTGTGTGTGTGTGTGTGTGTGTGTGTGTGTGTGTGTGTGTGTGTATGTGTGTGTGTGTGTATGTATGTGTTTGTGTGTGTGTGTGTGTGTGTGTGTGTGTGTGTGTGTGTGTGTGTGTGTGTGTGTGTGTGTGTGTGTCTGTGTGTGTGAGTGTGTGTGTCTGTGTGTGTGTGTGTGTGTGTGCGTGTGCGTGCGAGTTTGTGGAAGAAAGCTATCAGTTACCTGTGTTATCCTGTGACCTTACTGGCTATTTTCTTTATTGTTTGCCTTGAAATGGGTCATCCATTGTTTCTGTGCTAGTATGGTGTAAAAAAGAATTGTCTGCTAAGAAATCATTCCTGATTGCTTTCCTGATTTAGTGAGTATTCATATTTATCTTTTTTTCCTTTGTTTGCTTGTTTTGGGGTAGGGGTCATTTGTGGTTTACTTTCATGTATGACCTGCACAGGAAAGGATACGCTTTTATTACAGGCTTGTTTTAAATTTTAGATGCTGTTTTTTGTAGAAAATCACTTTAATGATTTACAGAAGCAGCTGAAAATAATTTTGCATATACATGTGTGCTTTTGTTTTCAGTTTGTGAGTGGTTCTTCTTGGTTTTATACATACCATGCCAAAAAAGTATTGTTTTGCATTAGTTTTTTTTTTTTTTACTAGAAGCTGTACTCTGGAATATTGCAAGCAGGTATTTTCTTTACGTGTATTAATTCCTTCTCATATTCCTGCTAGGTGGGTAGTTCCAGCCTTTTCATCCCAGTCTCCCAGATGTACTCAAGGAATGATATAATCACTCCTACTACTCAGCATATGGTCAGACAGTGGACAAATGGTTGGACCAAACTAGGTAGGGGTAAGGAGATTCTGGCAGAAGAGATACATATTTCTCAGGTTTACTTTGTGCAGTTTTCCACTGTTCTGTCTTGAGGCAGATGGATATTACAAAGGTTACATCACCGGTAGAATCCAAGGAGGTTACTGAGTCCTGCTTCAGTGGGGAATTATGGAAGAGTGGTGATAAGTTCCAGAAGATAATAAACTTTTTGTGTTACAGAATTCTATTACCAGGAGGATGGACCACATGGATGTAAGGTATATCCTCATTGGCAGGACGCATAGTAAATCCTCATCACTAGCATTAACTTCATGGGGGTAGGAAATATTATACCAGCCTCTAAGTAGGGGCAAATGACCAGGGTAATAAAAAGGCCAATGCAGTATGGGGAAAGTCTGAGAAAATCGGGGAGCTTAAACACAAGGCTTCTGTAGTAAGTTTCTCTGTAGTCCTAGTTACCCATAGAATGGGAGATGATACAATGCTTTCCAACATGTAGTTCAATAAATGGATGAACAACTAGAATAGAACACAGAATTTTTGATTTTTTTTAAATCTATTTGGAGATGCAGCCTTTACTGTGACAATAATCTGTATATCTCTGAGAGGGAAAGCAAAATCTTAGGTAACAGGTTTTGGTGGAAGACTCATGTTTTTCAAAATCAATGTATTTATTTTGCAATCCCTTTAATTTACATGCATGGGGTTGGTTGTTATTCCCCACTGATGTGGATCTTCATATGAGTCTCATATCTACCCTGTGATCACCTCTGTGGGACACTACCCCACACTGTAATCCAGCTGGACCGTTGTGATTGCAGCATCATTTCATGCCAGAGCACAACCTAAGATGGGGAACAGAGGGCCATAGGCAAACCACTGTCCCACGCTGTCTATATTGAACTCTGTGGTCATCAGCATGCTGGAAAACTGGTTAACACTGGGAAATCAGGGAGCTACCACAGCCGCTCAAGAAATATGTTATTATTCTCAACTAGCAATGGCCTAAACTACGTGATGGTTTCATCCTCTGAGGCTGTGTTTTCTCATATGTCATGACTGCTGGGTTATCCCTACTGTGGGCCCTAGGGCAGCAATAATCTCCATGACTGCCCCACAGACACCAGCCCAGCCCCAGTCTACAGCCCTAATTACCAAGAGCCATGAAAGTGTCCATGTTTTTTGCCACACATGTCCCACTCCCTCATGTCCAACCTCCCTGCTTCAGGTACCCGAGCGTCTAATCAAACTCTGTAGTCACCACTTTGTCCCACTTCTTTATCAGCGAGGCCCTTCATTAACAATATTTAAAGTAGCAGAAGGAAAGGCATTTAAAAAATATGAGAAACCCTGGTCTTACCTCAGAACATTACAGTAGATGAAGACACAAATTTCAATAGTGGAAACAAGATCAGAAGAAGATTAGTGGTAATTGAATTAAAAGTCAGTGAAAATGTACTATAATGTTATTAAGTAGAAAAGATACATAAATGGCTTTTGCATATGTGACTTTCATCATATGTATAATAAGCACATACACAGAATAGTTGAAAGGATTAATGAAGGCACAGAGTAGTAGAAAGTAAGATGGTAGATAAGCAATTCAAATTTAAATCAGGATACACTACAACTGACCTGATGTTTGCAGTAAGACATATAGCTAAGAAGAAACTAGAGATGAGGAAACAGTCTAAATCAACATTCCTAAATTTGAAGAAAGCATGTGACAAGGTCTCAAGAAAGCTGATTTGTGTAGTCCTGTGATGGTTCAGGGTCCTGGAAACGTTGGTAGTAGTTAGGGCAGGCTATTTACTAAGACCCAGTGACACAAGTGCAAACAGTGTTTGGACCCACATACAGGTTCCCAGTAGGAGTGGGTGTACACCAGGGTTCAATTTTGAGGCCACTGATGTTTATACTGATGATGGGCTACATTAGTAAAACAGATTAGACGGGGAAGATCAACAACGCTGCTGTATGTACATAGTGCAGCATTACAAGCAGACTGCGAAAAGGAACTTTATCACATTATATGGGGATGGAATGCAAAACTGAAGGTGCATAGGATCAAGCAAGATACAGAGAAGATAGTTGTCATGGCAGCAAATAGGGGAAGTAGAAAAAGCTGAAAATTGAGATAGAAGTATCTGGAGGGTGGCTGAAGATAAGGGAAGTCTGAATGAAGATCAAAGCTAGAATCAGAGGAGCACAGAGTTTCAACAATAGTGTGTGACAGAAAAGAAATGCCACAGAAGTTGAAAAGTAAGATACCCAAAACAGCAATGTATGGTACAGAAACCTGGCCAGTAAAGGCAGAGCAGTTGAGGAAGCTAGAGGTGATGGAGATGAATTTGCTGAGATGTGTAGTAGGATGCACACTGTAGATAGACATGGAACAGGTGACATCAGACCTGAATCCAAAATAGCTCCAAATGCAAACAAGATCAAAGAGAATGAATTACAGTGGTTCAGGCAAATGTATAGAAAACCAAAAGATGATTTGGTGAAGATGATTCGAGAGAAAAGGAAGGAGGCAAGAGGAAATGACGGCATCCAGCAAAGATATGAATGGATTATGTGATAGAACACTTGCAACAGACAGACATGAGTATTGAAGGAGATAGGGAAGTGGCATGGAATCAAGACATGTGGAGACAGATGAGGCAACACCCCAACCCCATATACATAAAAGGGGCTGCTGCTGCTGCTGATGATGACTTATGCACAAGTACACCACAATAGTGTGTTAGACAAGAGGCACTTTATTCAGTGTCAGTGGCTCAGCAGGTAGCGCACTAGCCTTTAGTTCTGGCAGAAAAGAAGGCTGTGGGTTTTATTTCAACTCCAGATGACTGGATTAATTTTCAAATTTCTGACATTGCAATGGTACATTAGGAGGTGCTGCACTCCTGAGTGTGCCATCCTTTGAATGAGACATTAAACCAAGGTCCCATCTGCTTGAGTTGGTGGTAGCTCAGGTGGATGTAATAGATTCCACAGCACCTATTCCAAAGAGTAGGGGAAGTTCATAGGTTCATAGGTTCATACTAGGCTATCTGCCCTAGGGCATTTATAAGCCTAGCCAGAATGTGTCTGGCTTTCACCACCCATTTTAAATTAATTTTGCTATGCCCTTTTTCGAGGATAGTATACTGTGCCTCTGTCTAACAGTGACACAGAAGTGATACCCGGGTTAAATCTACAATCTCCAATCCACTCATCAAGATTCCTCTTGAAGAGAGTCAATGAGGGACTCTGCCTAACCTGGACTGGGATTTTATTCCAGAGTGAAGGGAGCCTCTGGGTTATGAATCTGTCCCTCCAGCATGTCCTATTTATTTCAGTGCTGAGGTTCAAGTCTCTCGAGCACATAGCTCGATGGGATTTGGATTTTCTGAGGTGCAGCATGTCCATTAATTCCAGGTTGGACATGGCTTTATACATCAGGTACAGAATGCCCCTGAACAGGTGGTATGCCACTGAGTAGAGCTGGAGTTTCTTTAACCGGGCAGCATATGGCATCTGTTTGAGCCCTTTGATCCTCTTGGTGAGGTACTTTTGGGGTCTTTTCAGTTGCTGCAGGTGTCTGGTAAGGTACATCCCAAAAGGGGCATTGTACTCAATTATGGGCCTGATGAGGGATGAGTAAAGAGGCACGATGACCTCCCTGATCTAGATGTGAATGTTTTCTGTTTCTATGAGGCCTTTTTGGAGGATGCTTGTGTCAGCTGGAGAGTCGATTATGGCTCCCAGTTTGCAGTCATCTGCGAACTTGGTCACCCACAGTCCCTCCCTGATCTAGATGTGAATCCCTTCATGATTAGGTGGGCTATATAAAATGTTTTTCTAACCACTTTGGCCACATGGTTGTCAAATGAGAGACTGCTATCAACTTGGGTCCCCAGGTCCCTAATTACTTCTTCTGTACTTAATGGATTACCACCTATGTGGTAATTTGTGGGCACTTTGTTTTTGCCAAAGGGGATGACTATACACTTTTTGGCATTTAGCTTGAGGCCATGGCTCTGGCACCAGTTGTCTGTTTCTATGAGGCCCTTTTGGAGGATGCTTGTGTCAGCTGGAGAGTCGATTATGGCTCCCAGTTTGCAGTCATCTGCGAACTTGGTCACCCACAGTCCCTCCCTGTTGGCCTGTACCTCCGAGAAATATATACCGAACAAGAGAGGTCCCAGGACTGAGCCTTGTGGGATGCCACTTGTAACTGGTTTGGAGTCTGACATGGCTCCAGCAATTCTAACCATGTGGGTTCTGTCCTTGAGCCAGTTTGCAACCCATCTAGTGACAAAGGGGTTTATATTTAAGCTGGTGAGCTTATCTATAATGCCCGAGTGGGGTATTGTATCAAAGGCTTTTGTGAGGTCCAGGTAGGCTGTGTGGACCACCTTCCCTCATCAATGGCCTTGGTGACTGTTTCAAAGAAATCAACCAGGTTTAAGAGGCAGGATCTGCCCTTAACAAAGCCGAACTGGGTAGGATCCAGTGTCTGTAGGTCCCCAATATCTTTATTTATGAGGTCCATGATGATCCTTTCCATAGCTTTGCAGACCAAGCTAGTCAGGCTTATGGGGCGATAGTTTCCAGGATCCGTTGAGGCACCACCTTTGTGGAGAGGGACCACTGTTGCTGTATGCCACTCTTTGGGTACATATCCTGTAGTAAGGCTGAGACTGAACAGTAGTTTTATGTTTGGGTTTAGCTCTTCTTGGAGTTCATGTAGGACACAGCCCGGGACACCGTCTGGTCCCATTGATGCTGTGTTTTTTGCTTTAGAGAGGGAGGCTCTTACCTGAGCATCTGAGATGTCAGGGGGGCAGCACTCTGCTGGGATATATATTTGCCCTTTTGGTGGGGAGGGTTCCTTGGCCAAATTTCCCCTAGTAAGATTAACATCACTTTGGTTCCCCCCTGAAAATAGCTTAATGGGGCTAACCTGCTCAATAAATGAAGAATGGATAGAGAAAGATAGATAGATAGATAGATAGATAGATAGATAGATAGATAGATAGATAGATAGATAGATAGATAGATATACTTTGGCATACACTTTAAGAGAGAAGGCTACTACACCCTTACCCTCCATTTCTCATGTGGTCCAGTACCAGGTGTAGCTTAACAAACAGCATAATGATGAGCATTTCTATACACCCACTCTCTCTCTCTCAGTCTATACATATATATATATATATATATATTGATAGATATGTGTCTCTATCATTTTCATGGGAGGTAGGTTGAGCTGAACCACACATGGCTGAAAATGGTTGAAAAAATGGCTGAAAGTACATGACTGAAAATACATTTGAGTGAAAAGTTATTTAGTTTTAAAACAGTAGAAGTCTATCAATAATATTTCTGGTGCCATTTTCGATCATGGGAGTTTTTAGGGACACACTTTATAAGATTTTGTGAGAATTGGTAATGCCCACAGTCATGTTGTACATCACTGTACAAATTTGTTGATGTATGTGTTTGTGTGTTGAATTGATGTGTGTGGCATTTTTTCCTTTCTCTGTGTGTGTTCAGCTGTGGAGTTAGAATATATAATTAAAGGCAATCAAGTCTACCTTCAGTGAGATGGTACTGGATGGCAGTTGGTGTAAATGGTTAAGTCTGTGAGTTATAGTTCCTGTGGTACAGGTTTTGATTCCCTCAGCCTTCATTTGCCTGCTGTTTGACCTTGTGCAAGTCAGTTAACCAGGTGTTGCTTCTGGGTCACTGCTGAAAAGTAAGTGTGTGTCCAGTGGGCCTACCTGTATAGCAAATGACTATTATTATGCACTACTCTCCAAAAAGCTATCCACTACTGTGTGTGTGTGTGTGTGTGTGTGTGTGTGTGTGTGTGTGTGTGTGTGTGTGTGTGTGTGTGTGTTTATTATATATAAAGATACAAATTAAAAGAAAACTGGAATGTAATGAATATGAATGCCCAAAGTAAGATTAAAAAATAATAAATAAAGAGACAAGGCACTACCTGTTGCATTAGAGACTACAAATGATAGATGTTAAAAAAAGGATTTATGCAGATTTTCTTTTGACATTGAGGCATACAATCTCAAAATGATAGATGATAAAGTTAGGATGACAGACAAGACACATGGTCTGTAGGTGAACAACAGTAGTATAATTGAAAATTTTGATTGTTTGTTGCACTGAAAAATGGTCTCTGCAAGAGACAGACCGTAGACAGCTGTGAACAGAACCTGCCCCAAAAAACAGCAGCCCTGAGGATCACTGTCTCAAGCAGACAGGGAAAGTACTACTCAAATCTGGATGGTGGCAGCTACATGGGAACAAGCTATGATCAAACCTTATGGTTCACTATAACGTAAGTATGCATCCTCCAAGACAATCAAAACTAAATGTTCTTGCTTGCAAGATGGAAGGCTATGACAAAGATGGAACAGTGTCTCTGAAAGGCATAATGATGATATGCAATAATAGGAGTACATTAAAACAAATATGTATATTAAAAACAAGGGAGAAAAACAATAGCTTTCAAACAAGGTAACAGTCTGGTATCAAAGGTCAGGGTTATAGGTTAGTACTAGGCAACTGCTGTTGGGTGTCATTTGAAGCCTAGGCAATTACTCCATGTAAGAATCAAACCCTGCACCTTGTGTCTATAAGGTAAGCACCCTAACCATTATGCCAACCTCTTCATTTTAAGATATAAGAAAATGGGTTGAAGAAGACAAAGGACAATAGCAAATAAAGAGAAGGATGCAGTTTAACTGAAACACATCTAATGGAGTCATACTATCCTGAGTAATTCATCAAAAAGGGTGCAGCTTTACCCTGACTACAGTCTAGGGGACCCAAGTCCAAGAAGTGGGTGAGGTAGGGGGGATTACTGTATTTACACTGTGGGAATGAGATGGGAGTTCTTGCCCATCTCAAACCACTAATGACAGAACCTCTGCTGTAGAGGGGAGGCTCGACTTGACACGGGCAGGCTGTACAGGGAAGATGTTGGTGTGATGTTCGAAACCTTTGTAGACATATGTGGAAGAGTACACATATACAGACAGAGGGACATAGACAGTCCTTGCAGCGAAGCATAACTGTTGAACTGGATACTCTGTTTCAGTATTTAGAAAGGAAGAGAAATCAATCAGTCAGTCAATCAGCCAGTGAACCACTCAGTGAGAACAGAGTTATGTGCTTATGTGCTTATAACCTTAGTGTAGTACAAATAATACTGTAAAATGGACCCAGTAACAATGAATGCAATAAGCACATTACTAAAGTGTTTCGACTTTTCCCGGTTAGGGGTCGCCACAGCGGAACTCCAGTCCGCTCATGATTGGCAGTGGATTTTTACGGTGCCGAGTTTCCAGCCTGATGCCCAACCTTCAGCGAAGGCACGCCCATTCACACTTGCACCTACCTGTATGTTTTTAGCATCACTCGACCGTGGGGAGGACATGCAGACTCCACATAGAAGGCTCTCCAGCCGAGAATCGAATGGGAAAACCTCTTGCTGTGAGGCGACAACGCTAACTGCTGCACCACTGCGGCTCTGCAATAAGTACATTACTGTGTACTTAAAATAACAATGCTGTACAAACTGTACCTCGTTCGTTATGGAAGTTATACATACTTACATACATACAAATGTTTCAAGCACGGGCATTAAAGCCCTTCTAGCTTGCCAATATGCCAAAACACTTGTTCCCATAATAAATGTCCAGGCAGTTCTTAAAAATATCTATACTAGTACTTGCTTTAATGTAATTTGGTAGTCTGTTCCAAGCATCAGCTACTCTGTCAGAGAACCAATTAGTGCACTTCTCATTCCTATAGAATCTTCTACATAGGTTATCTGATGATTCTCTAGTACTTTTTGATAACCCCAAACATTCCCAGGGGTAATTGTCCCTAAATGCCTTATATACCTGAATAAGATCTCCTCTTGAATATCTGTAAGAGACACTGTACAAGTTCAGATATTTTAGTCTTTCATAATAACTTAAATTTTCACATCCATGAATGCCCTTAGTGTATTTCTGCTGTACTCTTTCCAGTTTATTCATGCTTGTTTTCCTATAGGGTTTCCATATTGTTATTCCATACTCAAGTTTGGGTCTAATGTAACTAACAAACAATGAATTCATTATGTTTGATTTCCTAGACTTTATAAATCTTTTTATACAACCTATAGTTCTATAACTGTCATTAGCCAATTGGTTGATATGATTAGAAAAACTCATAGCTGAATCTACCCATATACCCAGGTCCTTAAATGAGTCTACAGTTTCAATCACTGTGTGCTGTATTAAATATTCACCTTTCAGTTTATGTCTCCAAAATCTCATATGCTTATATATTTATCAACATATTATTCTTCTGTGCCCAAATGGTCAATTTAGTCAAATTATTTTGCAGACATGCCTTAACTGTAACACTTGTAATTAGTTTACCCAATTTCAGGTCGTCAGCATATAGACTGTAGAATACCTCAGATGAAAAAGTAAGGTCTGAAAGATACAATCTAAACAAGTAAGGGCCTAGGACAGAGCCCTGTGGGACACCTTGACTGTAACCAAGGATTTCACCTGTCCAGTTGGTGTGTGATACTTGCCATGTCCTATTTGTAAGCCATGCAGCTATTCATCTTATCAACAGTACATCAATATCTAGTAGTATTAATTTATTGATCAGTGTTTTGTGCATGACCCTGTCAAATGCTGAAGTTAAATCTATATAAATCACATCACAGCACAATTTTTCATTCATAGCTCTTATTATATTGTTATAGAACATCATGTTACAGGTGGTAATAGATCTGTTTTCAACATATGCATGCTTATATATGGTTTCAAGTCCCAACCTATCCATTTCTGACAATAACTTATCCAGTATTACCTTCTCTATTATTTTTCCACAACATGAAAGTAGACTTAAGGATCTATATGATTCTGGGTTTGTCCTACTCCCTTTTCCCTTGAAGACAGGTTTAATAAGTGCATGTCTCCAGTCTTGAGGAATCTCCCCATATTTATATGACCTAGTGAATAATAGATGTAATGGCAGTGTAAATTCTTGCTTAAGTGTTCTCAAATCATTGTTACTTATTCTGTCTCCTCCCTGCGCTTTGTTTGGATCCAGTTTGCACAGTTCTTTTTCAATGTAATCTAATTTGATTCCAGTATCTGGGGTTACCTGGATGTCACTAGGACAACTTATCACCCCTTTTGTGGAGCCAAACTGTTTTGCAAAAGATTTTGTAAATATATCTATAATCTGTTGTGTCTGAGAATAAATTTTAGAATCTGCACACAGTTTATCAATTTGTGTATCTTTACTCCTTCCACATCTTATGTATCTATAAAAAGGTTTCCTATTATGTTCAATATCTTTATATAAATTTTCTTCAAATTTTTTTGATCTTGTCTAACACTATGCTTAATCTGTTTGTCCAGCTCGTTTATTTCAGTTTTCAAAGTTGTAGTTCGACCTCTCTTCCATTTCTTATATTTTTTGTCTCTCACCTTAATCAGGTATCTTGTTCTTAGGGAAATCTACCCCCCTGATGTTACATGCCTAGATCCTGATGTTAAACGTTTTTTTGATTTTTTGCACTCAAACAATTTCTCTTTCAAAACTTTCCACATTCCATCTGCAGTTTTTCCACTGAACACCTCACTCCAGTTAGTTTTATATAGCAACTTTTTTGCTTCCCTATAATCTGTAATTAACCTTCTGTGCATTGGCTTAGATTTCAGTTTGGCAGATTTATCTAGCAACAAATTAACCTTTATGACCCCATGATCACTGCACATCAGTGGTGGTAAAACCTGACTTGAAGTTACTGTAATTTCTTTAGGAACACAAATAATATTTAGTATAGTCCGTCCCCTGGTAGGTTTTTTTACAATCTGAAGCATTTTTTGTTCCTGAATATACTCTGTGAATAATTTCTTTACTAATGTTGTTGAATCAATATAATCCCAGTCTGTTTCTGGTAAATGTAAGTCCCCAGCTAATATTATTCTTCCTTCCTATGTTTCATGTAAGAAATGTATGAATTCCTCTAGTTCATCTGCACTTGACTTTGGTGGTCTGTACACTCCAGCAATTGTTATATGTTCCAGGGTTGTTTTTATTGTCACAGTTACACAGTTTATTCTATTGGTATTATCACTGAACATGTAATAATCACAAGTCTCATAGCTATCTTTAATGCCTATCATAACACCTCCACCTGATTTTTTGTTAGAATGTCTGTTACAGTAAAAACATTTATACCCTGACAGAACTGGTTTCCAGTCATTGTTCTTTAACCATGTTTCACAAACTGTAACAACATCAATCTTCTGGGAACGTAGCAAATTTTCTAATAAAAACAGTTTATTATTAATGCTCCTAACATTAACAACCATCAGAGATGCATCAAATGTTGCTATCTGTGAACTGTTACATTTTTGACCTGGCAAAAATCCTGGCCAGTGTTTGTCAAATATTGCAAGATATCTTATTGTAGGCCACGGTGGTGCAGCGGTTAGTGCTGCCGCCTCACAGCAAGAGGTTCTCCAGTTCGATTCTCGGCTGGGGTGCCTTCTGTGTGGAGTCTGCATGTCCTCCCTGTGGTCGTGTGGGTTTCCTCCGGGTGCTCCGGTTTCCTCCCACATCCCAAAGACATGCAGTAGGTGGATTGGACACTCTAAATTGGCCCTAGGTGTGAGTGTGTGCATGTGTGTGCCTTCTGTGGAAGGTTGGGCGCCGGGCTGGCAACTCGACACTGTAAAACTCCACTACCAATCATGAGCGGACTGATGATCCACTGTGGCGACCCCTAACCGGGAAAAAGCCGAAAGAAGAAGATCTTATTGTAGGCGTAGGCTTTGTAGAATAAATAGGTCCAAGAGAATGATTTACAGTTTCTCACAGTGAGACTGTCCTGAATCTGCCATCCTAGTGCATTGTGAAGGGCAGGAGCCTGGTGTTTTAAGGTGAATCATTGGAATCAATAACAGTTATGTAAGTTAGATGATGTGATCTTACTGGCTAATAATGGACCAATAACTTGTTAAGGTAGGCGGGATCATGTGGCGGCATCAAGTTTCCTGATTAACTTCTCAGAAGTGGAACCTTTCATTTAGTAAGTGCACCCTGATAGGCAGCCCCAGGTAAAGGGCACCACAGTAATCCAGACACAAACAGACCAATGTCCCTATTGTGTTGATAAATCCTCTCATGATCAAATTTGCTTGATTTAGGTGCTGCTCTTCAGATGATAATATGACCACTAAGGATCACAAAAATATCATACCTTAAAAAAAAGTACTTTCTATTTCTTCTACAGATAATAACATAAGCAAGGCTTGGAGCAGCGGTAGGTCTCAAGGCAGTATTAATAGACAAAGCATTCATTTTGGCCAGGTTAGCACCAGATGACTATTCTTCATGTATTTTAGGATGGAATTCACGCTGTCTTCAAATGGGACCATGACGGCATATATTCATAAGGGATGGAGAAGTAAAATTGTATATTACTTACATAACAGGGACATCTTAAGGCCCTCTTTCAGCTCATGTCTCAATATTAGTATATACATAGTGAATTGGACATAGTATACAGTCCTGCATAAGCCTGCAATTCAGGCAGCAGTCTGAGGAAATATTACCCTGAAATACCACCCTCAATATCTGCCTGGAAATGTACCAAAAATAAGCCATTTGAGGACAGCTACTGCAATGTCACAGTGGGAATGTGAGAGCTCTAAATGATATGTTGACTCAAAATATTAAATGCTACTCAGGGATCAAAGGGGACCAAAGCAGAGTAAACATGTTAATATCCTACACATAACAGATCATTAATAGCCCTGCTGAGGGTCAGCTTATTGCCATGGTTAAGTCCTGAAAACAGATTTCAAAGGATAAAAGAAAACATAGCCTCTCAAGGAAATTCAGGCTGCGTGGAAATAGTTTCTTACTGTATATGAGGACAACAACTAGAATTAAAACAATCGCTAAATGTTTAATTGTGTTTCATTTATCTGAGGGAGGGGGGAAGGCAGGTGGTTTTCTTTCCTAACTCATATTTACATTGTGTTTACAGACCCTGCCAGCAAGGCAAGCAAATCTCTTATTAAGGGATATAATATGAAAGATTATTTAAAAAGATTTCTTTATATGTAGTGACCTGTTTGTTCACTAATCACATCCTGTTGAAGATCTGAATGTTATTTTCTAAGAGTTATATTGCTTATGTTGATGCCCAGGTAATAAATTGAATGATTTGAAAACTATGGACACAAAGATTAATATAATTATACTGCCTTGCCCAGTGGTGTACCTAGCATATTTAACACCCGGAGCAGAAATTTTTTTAACACCCCTCCCCCCCCCGAGATTTTTTTTCTAACATCTCCTCCTCTATGACAATGTTTTTAATAATAATTATGAAATTAAACAAAATAATGGCCAGCAAGGAGCAAGCAAGGACAGTGATCAAATTCCCAAGAGACTCAGCCTTCCTACAGGAAGGCTTGTCCCTAACAAATAGCTAATGCCAAAATCATGGACTAAAGCTAAGTGTCAAAAATGTATTGTCTCCTTTGAAAAGAGCTGACCACTAGTTCAGGATATGATAACTTATGTGGACAGTTGACCCCAAATTCTATTAGGAACAAAATAAATCAAGATAAAGCAAAAATTAGGGGCATTCTGCAAAATCAGGAACATTGTCAACTTGGTTTTACAAATACAGCACCCAGAGAAGAGACAGAAAGAGAGAGAGTAAAGACTACAGCATATTTCATGCAAATGCACACTAGTCACGTAAAGACAGACTATAAGCTAAGCAAACAATATGAAATTAACATGCAGACAAGACATATTAAGCAGATACATGAACATTCTGTAAAACTGAGGCCAGTTTCAAATGTGTTTCATACAATATTCCACTGTATTTCATGCAAATGCCCACTAGCTGTTTATGCCCAACTTTAAACTGAACACCAATTATTTCATCAACAGCACAGCTAGCCACCCCCTGCCCAGAAAAAAAGCAGAAGTATTCCAATTGATTTCTCAGAAATGCGCACTAGACAACGCTTAATACCAGACCCTAAGCTAAGCAAATGAAGAGGATAAGTCTCCATAGCACAGCTAGTTACCCCCACCCAAATAAAAACATTCAATTTATTTTGCACAAATGCACACTAACCAGCCTCTAAAATAATATGAAAAGGGCAAGGTTACTGCCACCCTCCCCGCAAAAAAAAGCAAAAATATTCAGATTTATTCCCAGAAATGCACTTTAAGGGTGTAATTTAAACCGACCAAGTGAAAAGGACAAGTTACATTCTTCCACAGCACATCTGTCCAACCCCCCCCAAAAAAAAAGAATATAAATACTCAGATTTATAAACACAATATTCACTTGCCAGCCTTAATGGCAGAATTTAAGCTGAGCAAATGAAAGGGCAACTTACTTTAACCACAGCCAGCTAACTACTCCCCACCTCACCAAAACAAAAACAGGCTAGAAGACTACAATGAAAAACAAATTACACTTGGCGCAGTCGTGCAGCAATTAGTGTTGTTGCTTCACAACAAGAGGCTCTCTGGTTTGATTCTTGGTTGAGGTGCCTTCTGTGCAGAGTCTGCATGTCCTCCATGGGTTTCCTCTGGGTGTTCTAGTTTCTTCCCACATTCCAAAGATGTGTCTGGGGTCTATCCTGGTTGGACTTTCCTGGTAAACAAATGTTAAATAAACATAAAAATCAAATTTCAAAATATTTAAACAAAAGTGCACATGCACAAGCCAAACTTTAAAATATTTAAATAAATGCAACAACGCACACACACACACACACACACACACACACACACACACACACACACACACACACACACACACACACACACACACACACAAACACACACTAATCAAGCCAACATTTCTCCTCCCCCTCTCAAAAACTAAGAAAATCTGGTTATATTCACATAAAAAAATGCTTACCTTCAGTCCAGTAGTTCACAGTGCCCAGACTGATTCACTTGCTGTGATTAATCCAGTTCATGGGGTTCAGTTCAACAACAGCAACAACAACAAAAAAACTCTTCTAATGCAAAACTCTCTTTTGCATTGTACTACTGTACAACTAGAAGGCTGATGATAATTTTAAATATAACCACTGTTCTCTACGGTCTCCTCCAGTCCTGTAACATTTTTTCACATATGGGCACACAGATGCATACAAGAGGAATAAACAAAGAGTCTGTTTCAGAGATGGATCTTGGTCAACTTAGGCAGGGTAATGGAACAGCCCTACAGACACTCACACACACACACACACACACACACACACACACACACACACGCACACACACGCACACACACACACAAACAGCACCCCCCCCCCCGGCCATTCCAGTATTCCATTACTTAGCTATTTCTCCCTAGTTAACCATAAACACTGTTCGAATCTCACAGTGTGCAAACTATTTTCTTCTTTACTTCTACAATGATTACAGATATTTGGATTTAATTTAAAAATTTAATTTCAAATTTTATAACACGAATATTCAGTGCTAATACAGCGTCACAGTGAAAACAGACTTAGCATTAACAAGAAATACCTCTGCCCTTGAAACTCACATTCATTGAAATGGCATTGAAACCAACATTCAAAGAAAGTGCAGCTGGCCGGTGGCAGATAAGTTTACCTCTGGGCAGTTTTCAAACCATAGGCTCCCTCAGCACATTTACAGGGCCATTCACACCTGCATGTGTTCTTTGATTCACCTTCCTGATTGAATTAAATTATATTCCTTTTGTAACACAGCATCAAGTGTTAAAGTGTGTATTTAATTTTGTAGTTTTGAACGTTTTTCCATTAAGCAATGAAATAAAACTTATGACCCAACAATGATAAAACTGCCCATTTCAGAATATTTCAACCATAAAAGGCCATTCAAACTTCTTTGATTACAATCCACAAGCACCAGTCAATTTATATAATTTCTGCCGAAGTAAAAGTCATCTGAAGAATTCCACAGTAAAGAGATGTGTAACTAATGAAGAGTTTGCCATAAAACAACTTTATATTTTAGTGTTTCATCTGCAAATTCAGTGCCTACTGCCCCTGAAGAATAAATTGCCTATGTTACATTAAAAAATGGTAAGCTGATAATATTCTTTAGGGAATGGATGTCAAACCAACAAAAAGTTCATAGTTATTAGGTATCTTATCCAAAGGAGGACACACTCAAGGACTGCAACACCATCATCCCCCCCTCCTTAAAGTACAACACATTATCAGCAATCCACCTGCATGCTGTGGGCGTAGAAGTTGGAGCGGCCTTAGGTCAACTGGTGCCCTAGGAAAAAGGGCTCCATGGTGCCCCTGACCACACTACTTGGTGCCCCCATCCTGGTCTACCTACGCCAAATAACCGCTGAAAAAGTGCCCCTGCTAGTGTGGCGCCCTAGGTGGCCACCTAGTTGGCCTATGCCTAAGGCCAGCTATGCGTAGAACCCACAGCATTCTTTATCAAAAGCAAGTATGCTAACTGTTATACTATGACTACTGGTAAAACAAATCAGATGCACATTGAAAACAGACTTAGCATGAGCACCAGTTGAAAACAGACATCATTGGCAGCAGTAAACCTATCTTCTCTTGAAGCTTACAATTCCTTGAAAATGGACTGAAGCTTATAATCTTGCAAATGCACTGAAACTCATTTCCTTGAAAATGCACCAAAACAACTCATTTTCTTTCTAGTTTGGTAGTTGGCATAGGAATTCAGGCTCTTGTTTCCTCTATAACTCTCATTTGTTCAGATTTTTGCAGAATATCCATACTTTTGCCTCACATTTTTGGTCTGTTCCACATAACTTTGTGGTTTTCTGGTAAATCACTGAGAACTGAATTTCTAAATAATGGCATACATTTGAGTTTTAGACTTCATATTGTTCAGAAAATGCATGTTAACACAAATCTTAATATTCTGGCAACTGTCAAAGTTTATAAGAGCAATATTTAAAATCTTTCCCTATGTTTGGGTTTTTGTCCCCACATTATTTTAGCCTTGTCCAGACTGGAGAGGTATGATAACATCCCCCCAACACACACACACACACACACACACACACACACACACACACACACACACACACACACACACACACACACACACACGTATCTTGTATTGAAATTCTGCATGGAACGTGGAAATGGAGCTTACAGCAGGAGCCCTTAAAGGATCCAGTTCTTTTATGAAAAGCTTTATAAAGGTGAGCCTGCACCCCCTTACAGTTTGCAGGCAGTGTGCAACACACACCCCTTGCACCCCCATTAGTATGCCTGTGACCTTACCAGTGATTCATTTGGACTTGGGACTTCCTTTTTTGGTGATTTTAATTAGCTGACTTACTTGATTTTCCAGTAGAGTACTTCATCCATTTGAAAGGTGCTCAATTCAAATGAGATTTTATTCACATGTAAGGGATCTTTTTTTATTGTCTCTGCTGATCTATACATTTCAGAAGCTGCACATATATCCTCATCATTTTTTTTCAGAAACTCAAGAAAATCGCAACTGAGTTTCTTAAGGCAGGCAAATGCCTGCGAGTTACTTGGGATGTCTGAGTGTCTCAACCTTAGTTCTGACAACGGGAGAACTGGGGATATCAGATTCTGAGGTGGATTCTATATGGGTTGCTGGTTAGAGATTATCAAGGAATTTGGAAGGTCATATTTATTAAAGGTTATCGATATACAAGGAAGCATTTAAGATAGAGACCCATGAAATAATATGCAGATTTCTGAAATAATCAATAAATATAGCTTTGCTACAAAAAAAAAAATAGAAACACAAAAGAGCCACTATTACTGTTTTGTAAAAACACAATTTCTTACATTTAATGAATTTAAAACTGTAAAAGCAGTTCTCAAGTTCAAGTTGTCAGGATGTACCTGCCAATCAGGATGTACTACATTGGCTGCAACTGATGAAAGATGGTAGTAGAATAGACTGGATATGGTTCTCTCAAACTTAAGGAGTAGGTGGAGGAGGCTGAGGGAATGTTGGGAATCGGTTAAATGGTTTGTGTAGTCCAAACAATTAACAATTGGCTTAATCACTGGTGTCATTCTAGGGGGATCCAATGTCTGTCAGCCTAGGATGACATGCTGGACAAGCCACGTTGCTTCGCAAGGGATGGCTTGCACCTGTCACCACTGGGCTTCCGGATACTGGCCAAGGCTCTTGCCACCCCCATAGTGCCTTTTTTAGGCAATGCTCAAAGGACAAATCAACCTCCATAAAAACAAAATGGAAAAAATTAAGGGTAATGCTGCTCAACGCCAGAAGTCTAAATCTCAAGATGCAGGCACTCGAAGCACTTCTCAGTATGGAGAACATCGATGTCTGTGCAGTAACTGAAACCTGGTTCAAGGCTCCTGAGAGCACTCCAGCGCTACCAGGCTATACCTCATATCATGCGTTTCAGCCTCAAGTTCCAGGCCGAACCACAAAGGGAGGAGGAGTGTCCATTTTCATAAAGGACACCTACACCTCTCGATTGGTGGCTACCCATGAAGCATCAGAAACCATACAAGTTTTACTCACCATAGGCAAAACTGCCATACAACTGGCCGCATGTTATAGAACACCCTCCCAATCCCAGGAATCCCATCATGCATTCCTGAAAACACTGGAGGATATGAATGTCACACCAAACACCATCATATTGGGTGACTTCAACTACCCCAACATAGACTGGGCCCACTATTCTAGCCCTAACACCCTAGCCCAAAGATTCCTGGAATTCATTAACTCAAATGCTATGGAGCAACTGGTCACTTCTCCTACGAGGAGAGATAATATACTTGACCTGATTATCACAAACATGGGGTCCAAATGCTCTGCACCGGATATAAACCCCTCACTAGTAAGATCTGATCATAAACTGATCACGTTGGATGTACATATCCCACCCCCACCCCCAGAACAAAAGACTACAGTGAAAAACTTTTCAAAAGCTGACTTTGCGCTCCTTAAGTCAGAAATGATATCCTTTAAGCCTACTGGGTTAATGGAAACCACATCCCAAAATGCTGAATCCTTCACAAAAGCCTTCTACGGACATCTCCAAGAATGCATGGATCAAGCAATCCCAAATAAAACCAAGACCCTCTCCACCAAGGGAAAACGCCCGGTTTGGTGGACCCCGGCTATAAACAAACTGTACAACAAAAGAAGGAAGCTACTGCAGGACAAAGCCAAATCCCACAAGGGAAAGGCTTCCTGATCAGCACAAGTAAAAACTACGTTCTCTCATAAAACATCTAAAGCAAACTTTGAGAAAAAGATTGCCAAGGATACCAAAGACAATCACAAGGCCTTCTTCAATTATGTCAGAACCTTGGGAGGAAATTCTCAGATATGCTCTGAGTTAGTACACAACGACAAAAAATTCACTGACCCTACCGACATTGCCAATATTCTGGCAGATAGGTTCAGTGCAAATTTCTCCCCTCCCTCACCCCCTAAAGATGTAGTAATTATCCCTGCTGAATGTAACCTACCTGTCATCACAGACATACAGGTGAAATCAGCACTCAACAAGGCAAAAAATACAGCATCTATGGAACCCGATGGTATCCCCGGTTGCGTGTTACGTGAACTTCAAGATGAACTAAACCTGCCCCTAAGAACGCTATTCAATCTTAGCCTCACTACAGGATATGTACCTGAACACTGGCGCACAGCAACAGTGGTCCCACTCCACAAAGGGGGAAATTCTACTGACCCTGGTAACTACCGCCCCATAAGTTTGACTAGCCTGGTCTGCAAGGCTATGGAAAGAATCATCATGGAACTCATAAATGGCGACATTGGGGATCTGCAGACCCTTGATCCCACCCAGTTCGGTTTTGTAAAAGGCAGATCCTGCCTCTTAAACCTGGTTGACTTCTTCGAGACAGTCACCAGTGCCATCGACGAGGGCAAGGCTGTCCACACTGCCTACTTGGACTTGGCTAAAGCCTTTGACACGATACCACACTCTGGCATCATAGACAAGCTCAGCAGCCTAAATGTAAATCCATATGTCACAAGATGGGTAGCAAACTGGCTAAAAACAGAACCCATAAGGTCAAAATTGCTGGAGCCATGTCAGACTCAAAACCAGTCACGAGTGGTGTCCCACAGGGCTCAGTCTTGGGACCACTCTTATTCGGCATTTACTTCTCAGATGTGAAAGCAAATATGGGAGGATTATGGCTGACAAAGTTTGCAGATGACTGCAAACTGGGTGCCATAGTTGATTCACCTGCTGACACACACATCCTACAGAAAGGTCTCACTGAAACGGACAACTGGTGCCGGAATCATGGCCTCAAACTTAACGCCAAAAATGTATAGTCATCCCTTTGGGAAAACAAAGTACCCACAAATTATCACATAGACAATAACCCACTGAATACGGAAGAAGTAATCAGAGACCTGGGGACTCAAGTCGATAGTGACCTCTCCTTTGACAACCATGTTGCCAAAGTGGTCAGAAAGACATTCTACCTTGCCCATCTTATCATGAAGGGATTCTCATCCAGATCAAAGGAGGTCATTGTACCTCTATATTCCTCCCTTGTCAGGCCCATGATTGAATATAATGCTCCATTTGGGATGTATCTCACCCGGCACATGCAACAACTGGAAAGACCCCAGAAGTACCTCACCAAGAGGATCATAGGTCTGAAACATGTGCCTTATCCAGCTAGATTAAAGAAACTCCAGCTCTATTCAGTAGCATACCGCCTGCTCAGAGGTGATTTGTGCCTAACATATAGGACCATGTCCAACCAAGAACTGATGGACATGCTCCATCTCAAAAAATCCAAATCCACCAGAACCACGCGAGCTAAAGATTTCAACCTCTGCACAAATATGAATAGGACATGCTGGAGGGATAGATTCATAACACAGAGGTTACCCATACTCTGGAACAAAATCCCAGTTCATGTGAGACAGAGCCCTTCATTGGCACTGTTCAAGAAAAATCTCGATGCATGGATGGGAGATCGCAAGTTTACCCCGGGAGTCACCTCAGTGTCACTACTAGACAGAGGTATAGTTTACTAAATAATGGGGTCCCACATGTATCACTACTAGAGAGGCAAAACTATATAATACGGGGTGGCGTAAGCCACATCACTGTTGGCTAGGCTTATAAATGCCCCCGGGCAGATAGCCTAGTACACTACTATGAAACTATGAAAGTTAGTGGGTATACAAGCAAGAAAATTGGCCATTGTGAATAAAGGAGTTTATTGTCAACAAAGGAGATATGTATGTCAAAGGCAGAGTTAAAACAACTTATTCAAACATTTATTAGATAATAAATTGACTGTACCCAGTAAATACCAAATGATTTTGGAAAATGACTGACCAAGTTAAAACCTTTGCAAGGAGCCAACTCACCAAGTACATCTTGTTAGGAAATAAACTAAAATGAAAAGATTAATAGCAAGTGTCCCCTCATGTAGAGCACCCCCCCACACACACAAGTGTCCCCTCATGTAGAGCACCCCCCCACACACAAGTGTCCCCTCATGTAGAGCACCCCCCCACACACAAGTGTTACCTCATGCAGAGCACAGCACCGCCCCACACGCAAGTGTTTTCTCATGTAGAGCACAGCACCCCCCCACACATAAGTGTTCCCTCATGTAGAGCACAGCACCCCCACACACACGTGTTCCATCATGTAGAGCACAGCACCCCCCCCACACACAAGTGTTACCTCATGTAGAGCACAGCACCCCCACACACAAGTGTTCCCTCATGTAGAGCACAGCACACCCCACACACACAAGTGTTCCCTCATGTAGAGCACAGCACCCCCACACAAGTGTTTCCTCATGCAGAGCACAGCATCGCCCCACACACAAGTGTTCCCCATGTAAACCACAGCACCCCCACACACACAAGTGTTCCCTCATGTAGAGCACAGCACCCCCCCACACACGTGTTCCATCATGTAGAGCACGGCACCCCCCACACGCACAAGTGTTCCCTCATGTAGAGCACAGCACCCCCCCACACAGAAGTGTCCCCTCATGTAGAGCACAGCACCCCCACACACACAAGTGTTCCCTCATGTAGAGCACAGCACTCCCCCACGCACAAGTGTTCCCTCATGTAGAGCACAGCACCCCCACACACACAAGTGTTCCCTCATGTAGAGCACAGCACCCCCACACACACAAGTGTTCCCTCATGTAGAGCACAGCACCCCCACACACACAAGTGTTCCCTCATGTAGAGCACAGCACCCCCCCACACGTGTTCCCTCATGCAGAGCACAGCACCCCCTACACACAAATGTTCCCTCATGTAGAGCACAGCACCCCCCCACACACAAGTGTTCCCTCATGTAGAGCACAGCACCCGCCCACACACAAGTGTTCTGTCATGTACAGCACAGCACCCCCCACACACAAGTGTTCCCCCATGTAGAGCACAGCACCCCCCACACACAAGTGTTTCCTCATGTAGAGCACAGCACCCCCACACACACAAGTGTTCCCTCATGTAGAGCACAGCACCCCCACACACAAGTGTTCCCTCATGTAGAGCACAGCACCCCCACACACACAAGTGTTCCCTCATGTAGAGCACAGCACCCCCCACACACAAGTGTTCCCTCATGTAGAGCACAGCACCCCCGCACACACAAGCGTTCCCCCATGTAGAGCACAGCACCCCCGCACACACAAGTGTTCCCTCATGTAGAGCACAGCAACCCCCCCACACAAGTGTTCCCTCATGTAGAGCACAGCACCCCCCCACACGTGTTCCCTCATGTAGAGCACAGCACCCACCCACACACAAGTGTTCCCTCATGTAGAGCACAGCACCCTCCCACACGTGTTCCCTCATGTAGAGCACAGCACCCCCCACACACACGTGTTCCCTCATGTAGAGCACAGCACCCCCCACACACAAGTGTTCCCTCATGTAGAGCACAGCACCCCCCCACACAAGTGTTCCCTCATGTAGAGCACAGCACCCTCCCACACGTGTTCCCTCATGTAGAGCACAGCACCCCCCACACGCACACACACAAGTGTTCCCTCATGAAAAGCACAGAACCCCCCCCACACACACAAGTGTTCCCTCATGTAGAGCACAGCACCCCCCACACACAAGTGTTCCCTCATGTAGAGCACAGCACCCCCCACACACACGTGCTCCCTCATGTAGAGCACAGCACCCCCACACACACAAGTGTTCCCACATATAGAGCACAGCACCCCCCCACACACAAGTGTTCCCTCATGTAGAGCACAGCACCCCCCCCACACACACACACACACACACTCCTGAACTTATTTATGCCAACTCTACTGTTGCACAAACCCAGTGCAGGAAGACAGTTCCAAAAAAGGAAGGAATTACTGTCAGTACATGCTTAGTGATTTTCTAAGGAAAACAGTGGCTGGGGAGTTCAACTCCACTGAGTTGTGTTTGGCAAGTTGTTTTGCTATCCAGTTTGCATGTAACAAGACACGAGTCAAGGACATTTAGATTCTTTGGATGACAGTATTTTTTAAACATGTTTTCATTTCTAGATTAAACTGTATGTCTCCATCTGTTAATATGGAGGTTAATAAAGGATTCTATGGGAATGGTCACACATTTTAAGGAGTGTAGTCTACTGGAGGATTTTTCCTAATGCATTCAAGATCAGTGTGATAAAATCTGGCCAAGTGAGATTTCTCCAACACCTTAAAGTTTTCAGTTGACCTTTGAGCAATGGGAATGATTCCTGAAAACAGACATCTTTTTTCATGCTAACATCAGTAAATCTAAAAGAGCTATCACATATAAGCAGAAAACTGGAGAAAACTAGAGACACCCCCATACTGAAAGAGGTTTACATGATTATGGAAGATGTTCACAATATGGGGATGGTGGAACCTCATGCTAAGAATTCTTTATGGATTGCATCATTAAGAGAGAGAGAGAGAGAGTGTGTGTGTGCATGTGTGCTTGCGTGTGTGTGTGTGTGTGTGTGTGTGTGTGTGTGTGTGTGTGTGTGTGTGTGTGTGTGTGTGTGTGTGTGTGTGTGTGTATGTTAGGATGGTTTCACTGACTTATTAAGTACTTTGAGTGAAGCCAATGAAAGGCTTTAAATCAGGATTTGCGTGCTATACTTTTACTTAGTGAGTTGAGATGATATGCTCTAGACGAATGCTTTTCTTGGTCTGAGTTTCCCACAATGCCTTACATATTGTGTGACTACAACAATGCCAATGTTCCTGCTTTAGTACTGAAATGATGCACATGTGCTCCCTGGATCTTACCTGATGAACAGAGTAACATAAGTAAAGTAAGTACAAAGATGCAGCAAGTTCACAGATTAATAGTGCACAGGACGACTACACAAAATGTGCTGAGAATGGATCCACGCTTTATATTTTTATATTATCTTAACCATTTGTTACCAGCTAAGCCCAGTCATTCTTCATCCTTCCTTTCTGAAGAAATCCTTACTTTTTCAAATATATTTTTCATTTTACATTCTCCTTCCCATTCACTTTATACCACCTCTATAATAACTTCTTGTTTGTACTTTTTATTTTCTTTGCCATCTAAAATAGCATCTATGCTTCTTTCTTTCATTATTTCTTTCTTTCTCCTAAATAAAGGAAAAACACCTCTTTCTTTCCTTGCAGAAAAGTAAAACTTTGTCTATGTAACATAATTTTTACTTTTTCTCTGTTCTTTTTATATATCTGCTATTCAATTTCAATTATTTTCTCACTTCCTTCTTCTATTATTTTCTCATCATTCTGTAAAATGTCTTTATACTTCATCTTATTGTTTTTTCTTCTTTCCACTTCTAAATATATGTTATACTTATAATTATATACTACATACTCCAATTAAAAATGGTCTCGTAATCTTATCTTTCCTTAGTATTTCTTTCTCTCTAATAATTTCCTCTTGCTTTTTAAACTCTACAGTTAATCTCTTTATCCCTTTTCCCTCCTTTATTATTTTGTTGGCTTCAGACTGCGATGGTGGTGCTGCGGTAGCGTTGTCACCTCATAGCAAGACGTTGTCGAATTCGATTCTCAGCTAGAGCGTCTTCTGTGTGGAGGCATATGTGAATGGGGTGTGCCTTCGTTGAAGGTTGTGCGTCAGGGCTGGTAACCCGGTACATAAAAATCCACTACCAATCATTAGCGGACCGGAGTTCCGCTGTGGCGACCCCTAACCAGGAAAAGCCGAAAGACACAAATTATTTTGTTGGCTTCACCTTTTCTAGCCCATACTGCTATATGACCTGAAAAATCTGCCATAAGTACCTTCCCTGTTATTCATCATAACACTTACAGGTTACCAAATAAAAGGGACGGAATATAAAAATTGTTTTAGAACAGGCTAATAATACAAATGTCTATTCCCAGAGAAAGATTGGTACTTATAAATGTGGGGTTTGCCACCAGTGTATGTATATTTTTCAAGGTGAAGGTATATTTCTTACAGCTAGACAAAAGCAGGTGACATGAAAAGTTTACTCTAACTGCAACTCCTCCGGTTTAGTATATTTGGTAACCTGTGGGGCTTGTGACGGATTCAGCATTGGTGAAACAAAAAGACAGTTAAAACATAGAATCTATGAACACATGAATGATGTGAGAAATAAAAATCATAAAAATGCACTGTTTAAACATACACTGGAATGTGTGGGAGCCAGTTTCAGGTCTTTTGTTATTGAGGCAGTTCCCAGGGAAGTAAGAGGGGGAGCCTGGGAAACTAAACAGGAGTACAGGGAAGCCTATTGGCAGATTGCTTTGGAGGCTAATAGGTACCCTGGTCTTAATGGCAATATTTGACTGGTTCCATTATTAAAGTTAAGGTCTGCTAAGCTCTAACTGGCAGTTATTATGCATATTTTCCACCATTTTGTATCTGTTTTAGTGCTGTATTTCGTTTTTATTACATTTGATATCTTGGAATATGTGCTAGCATTTTTAAATAGTAACCTGTTTTGTGTGTGTTTTTATACCTTTAATGATGTCAGCAATACAGTATACCTTTAAAAGTTTACTGGTATTTAATTGAATGTGTAAGGGTATATAAGGGGTGGTACATTTCCAATTAGAATTTATCTGATGAAGTATGGGAGGTATTCGGAAGAAAACGCATTTTTTTATTTTGTGAAGTGTTAATATCCTTGCTGATTTTACGGAATAAAACACCATTTTATTGCACTTGTCCTTCCTGCGTTTCCAGCTTGTTGGTTCCTCTAAAAAGAGGCCACTAGCCTAGTCGGATTCATCCAATCAACACAAGATAAATTTATTGTTTTTTTTTTTAAATCTAACCATTGTACAAAAAGTTAAATGTTTACAAAAGTGATAATAGCTCAAGAAACAGTAATGAAAGCATACAATAAAACATATTATACAGTAAAGAGTCATTCACATTCAAAAACATGCACACTAACTACAACCCAATCAGCATGCCCATTGTAAAGCTAACATACACCATCTAAAAGAAGTCCAGCAGTGCCAATCTTATATATTTTATAGAATTTTGTATATCACTCACTGAGCCAGCCTGCAGTTATAGTTACTCAACAATGCTGAACAAATGTCATATATCCTGTCATCCATAGTAAATGTACACAGATGCAATACAAATCTCCTTCTATTAACTTTTAAATAAAGTAATTCAGTTTTTAAAACTAACCACATTTCTTGCCCATTTCTCCATATGTTTTATTTTGTTCAAAACTCAAGCATTAGTGTTCAAAAATGTGCACACTGATTGGACAGAACACTCAACATGTTCATTCTAAACCTCACCAGAAGAACTTCCATTAACTCTAATTCTCCATGCCAGTAAGTGGAGAATTTTAACATACTTAAAAAAAAATATATATATATATATATATATATATATATATATATATATATATAGTTTACTATCAAAAGGTTGAAATTCATATGGGTGACAGTCATAACATCAACTCATTACACCGAATGTTCAAAATACTGAAAAAAAAATGTCAAAGTTTAAATGGTCGAAAAACACCTGCAACGCAGGCAGTAGTGTTTTTGCAGGGGGAGTTGTGCCCTCCACACCCCCTGCTACTTATATATTACAATTCCAAAATTGCACAACAATGTTGACAAGGGTATATCCTTACCCTGTTGTCAACATAATGTCAACAGGTAATTTGCATGCATTTCCTGTCGACCAAATAAACAACTTAATATTCATGTGTCGACCATATGGATTGATCAAATGAGCGTTAGAACATTAGGCCATATGCATTTCAACCTTTTGATAGTAAACCTATATATCTATATATATATATATATATATATATATATATATATATATATATATATATATATATATATGGGTCTACTTCAGACGAAACCCCAGAACACCAAAAAATAATTTACAAAACACACATAACACACAAAAACACACACACAACTTCCCCACACTACTAAACAAAACACCCTACACTATCGATAGTAAGGGGCCCTGCACCCCCTACACCCCCCTACTTTAATATTCTAACTCCGAGATCACACAGACACACAAGGCAAACACACACCCACACAGTACAGTCCCTCACACACACACACACACACACACACACCACAGTCACAACACACACTTACACACAGCATTTCCCCTCACAAATACACTCACACACACACACACCCACTTACCTACAGCAGAACACAAAAAGCGCTAATTCAAACTTCCGTAACATCGGGATTTTGAATTTTGTGCTTTTTGGTGTTCTGCGGTTTCATTGTTTTCGTCTCGGCATTCTGGATTTTGATCTTCTGGTCTTTTGTCCAACTCAAGTAGACCTATATATATATATATATATATATATATATATATATATATATATATATATATTTTTTTTTTTTTTTTTTTGTATGGATCTACTTCTAAACCTTGAAATCCCATATAATTGAAACTTAAAATGTATACCGTACTAAATAAAACCCACCTAAGTGGGAGGCTACACCCCTCACACTAGCCCTTACTATATATACCAACTCTGGGATCACACTACAGTGGAGAAAAGGGCATGTTGGGCAAGTGTTTACTTACACTGGGAAAAATTCTTCATTTGGTTATGCAAGGTTTTGTAATTTTTGTTTAGCAAAAATGAGTTTCAATTATATGGGATTTTGCAGTTCAGAAGGGGATCCATGTATATACATATAGATATAGACACAGATATACATATGGATATAGATATAGATATAGATATAGATATAGATATAGATATAGATATAGATATAGATATAGATATAGATATACATCTGAGTCTGCAAAACTGTGGTAGAGGAGATTAATTAAAGAAATGCCTGGTGTGCCTGTACAAGCAGCTCCAAGGCACACATATCTAGCATTATTTAGTGATTTCTTTCCTCAAGTATTTCCCACAAACAGCAGGTTTAAAAAAATACCAAAAATATTAGGAAAACATCTGCGCATTCTGCAACATTATACATACAGAGGTATTTCATAAGGACCATGTAGACAAAAGGTACATTCCAAAGTACTGTGCACCCATACCCTTCTACAGTAGAACACGCACAGTATGTAACTAAGATACCTCCCATACCCTTCTACAGTAGAACACGCACAGTATGTAACTAAGATACCTCCCATACCCTTCTACAGTACAACACGCACAGTATGTATCTAAGATACCTCCCATATCCTTCTACAGTACAACACACACAGTATGTAACTAAGATACCTCCCATATCCTTCTACAGTAGAACATGCACATTATGTAACTAAGATACCTCCCATATCCTTCTACAGTAGAACACGCACAGTATGTAACTAAGATACCTCCCATACCCTTCTACAGTACAACACGCACAGTATGTATCTAAGATACCTCCCATATCCTTCTACAGTACAACACACACAGTATGTAACTAAGATACCTCCCATATCCTTCTACAGTAGAACATGCACATTATGTAACTAAGATACCTCCCATATCCTTCTACAGTAGAACACTCACAGTATGTAACTAAGATACCTACCATACCCTTCTACAGTAGAACACGCACATTATGTAACTAAGATAACTCCCATACCCTTCTACAGTAGAACATGCACAGTATGTAACTAAGATACCTCCCATACCCTTCTACAGTACAACACGCACAGTATGTAACTAAGATACCTCCCATACCCTTCTACAGTACAACACACACCGTATGTAACTAAGATACCTCCCATACCCTTCTACAGTAGAACACGCACAGTATGTAACTAAGATACCTCCTATATCCTTCTACAGTAGAACACGCACAGTATGTAACTAAGATACCTCCCATACCCTTCTACAGTACAACATGCACAGTATGTAACTAAGATACCTCCCATATCCTTCTACAGTAGAACACGCACATTATGTAACTAAGATACCTCCCATATCCTTCTACAGTAGAACACGCACAGTATGTAACTAAGATACCTCCCATATCCTTCTACAATAGAACACGCACAGTATGTAACTAAGATACCTCCCATATCCTTCTACAGTAGAACACGCACAGTATGTAACTAAGATAATTCCCATATCCTTCTACAGTATAACACGCACAGTATGTAACTAAGATACCTGAGACTATGAGAAGCAGGAGGAGGAACAATGAAGGCCTTTTCTATACTGAAATTATTTAGAAATGATAACTCTTTTCTTTCTTTAATAATATAATTGTATGCACTTGTGTGTGGATAATGCAAGACTTACCCATGGTGCTTTTGTTTAATCAGTTTGGCTTTGGCCTCATGATCAGATCATGCCAACTGTGGTGAATCTCTTAATACCCACACACACACACAGGATTTGATTCATTCAGGGATGAACTGTACATTTAATGTGTGGAGCATATAACAAATTTAGACTGCAAAACATCAACATATAAATTTATAAAAAATTTAAATGACTAAAAGTAATTTTAAAATATCAGCTTGCTGTGCACAGGAACTCTGTCCATATAACTAAAAAAGGCTTTGCTTGACCAAAAGTGGACATTCTTAATGGAGGTAGTATTATCTGGATCATATTTAAATTTTCTGGTGCCTTTGTGGCATTTCTTAAGTAATAACAGTTGTTGCTTTCCATTTTTGTGGTTTAAAATGCTCAAAGGTCTTTCATAAGAGCTCAAGGAAATGTGTGGTTTGACGAATGGGAATTATGGTAAGATATTTATGGAGACAAGAGGAAGGAAGAAGCAGACATGCACTTCAGTTGCTAAGAGCTATGCTACATACACTGAATTTAGATATCCACTGACTGCAAATAACCTCCCAGTCTTGCTTTTTGATATCAAAAGATGAGGTGCACGCTACTTAAAGAGACTCATCTTTGTATATGCAATAGGACAAGAGAGCCGTCAGTAAATGTGTCCATTTTGTATGAGTTCTACCTTAAACTTGCTGATCCCCTAAAAAGTACCTATGGGTGATAGTGCTTTTGAGACATGGAGTAGACACCACTTATGAACTGTTTAAGACAATCACAGCTAATTATTTCTCCCAGTAGGGCTTATTTGCATAAAAAATCTGAACAATTATTATTCTGAAAAAACTACATCCATTTGTGTTATTTCTGTTTGACATGTATTCTGTAAGTTTATCTTCAAATTGTGAGTATATATGTTTAACATTTATAACCATTCTGTACATCATCTTTGTTCATTGTACATATCCACTTGTGATTTCTGCCTGGGTCATGTCTAAAATGGGCCAGCCCACTAGGTTAGAAAACAAACAAGCAAACAATAAATACTGGTTGTGGAACAGCACTGCAAATAAAATCGTCACTTTACAAAGTACAAGCTTGTGCTTGGATGTAGTACTTTGTCTGCTGGTACAATGTTATGTATTAAAACATGGTCATGAAGATAGAAGGGGACGATCAAAACCAGGAAAGTATAAATAATCAGGGCCTTTAGAATAAGAGGTCTGAAATCAGTCTGATGTTCCATGCTTTCATTTGAATTATGGACAGCTTTTCAAGGTAAAACTATATGAAACAGATTTGCTCAATCACACTACTGCGAAAGTGAATCTTATGTTCAATTTTGCAACTACCTGCAGAAATTATAGTCTGTTCTAGAAGCAGCTAAAATACTTTGCACCACTGCAGAGGAACGTACTTCATCTATGATGCTAAATAACCATCTCTGAAGTCATTGTAACTCAGTCAAAGAAAATGTTGCCAAGTGTAACTGTCTCAGAAAGGACTATTTTGTCATATCAGGAAATCACAGTTCTGACAGAACACCCTTTCAGCCATTTTTTTCATATATGTATCATTACAATAGAGATTTGGAAAATTGTCTTAATACATTTCAGTCTGAATGACAAAACAGTCTGTTTTTCTGGTACCGTGTGCATATATCATTGTATATTTTGCTGCAAACACAACACAATATGCATTCAATGCATCCTCAGTGTCAGCTCCATGGCACACAGGTATAAAGGCCTGACTTGGTCCAACCCATGGCAAGACCTGCAGCTGCTAGAAAAAAGAGCCACACAGAATATTGAATATGATATTGAGATGCACACATGGCTCTGTTAAGCCATGTCATTGTTAAGAGGTTGGTGTAATGGTTATGGTTAAGGTCTTCACTTCAAAGACACAAGGTACAGGGTTCTACTATGATTTCTGGTCAATGTCTATTTATTGTCTAGGCTTGTAATAGTCTGCAGGCTGATTTCTTTGTATTTACCTATGAACCTATACCCAGCATGAGGTGTTTACAGGACTGCATTTGTCCACAGGACAAGGTTTATAAGCTACCAAGGAAGGAGAATAACAAAAAAAGGTCTTTTTGTCATAAGTTGTCTTGAGTTGTTTTAGCTCACTTGTTTATGTGTTTTTTAAAAACAAAAAAATTATGCCTGAATAACAGCTTCCTGTTACTAATTTTGCCTGATGGAGAGTGAATGCATCAGTCAATTGGGTCTATGTCAGAAGAGCGAAAGCTGAAAACAGTGAATGCTCTTATGTCAAACTTAATAAAACAAAACCACATGATGTGGAATGGCCGGAACAGCAATTTTTTTCCCAGGGAAAAAACGCTGGGCCATTCTTGGGACTTTGCCATTTCCTCCACTGTGGTGCAGTCTTGGAGTTAGTATATTTAAATTGTAGGGGTGTGGAGTGTGGGGGCAAAGTCCCCTCACTGTATTTTGTCTGTACATTGTTTTTTTTTTTGTTTTTTTGGAGCAGCAAATTTTTTTCCCTGGGAAAAAAAATAGCTGTTCCGTACAGTCGACATTTTTTGGTTTTGTTTTTTTAAGTTCAGTGTAAGAGCATTCGCTGTTTTCAGCTTTCGCTCTTCTGATATAGACCCCAGTCAATTCATAGTATGATTGATATTTGGTAGGTAACAGAAAGACAGAGTTGCATTCTCTGTGGTGATCAGCAAAATGCAATGAATAAACAAAGATACATGACCCAGTGTGTTCCAGCAAGGCACACTGATAACTACATTTGTAATAGAAAGAACTTCTCATTGGTGGTAACTCAAACGTCAGCAAAAGACAGTGAATCTGAAAAAGCTGCATAGACACATAAAGCAAACTTAATAATTTTTCAGTTTGTCAGTCACTGAATCCCTCGGTAGAATGATGCATTTGGTACCATCATAAAATGCTGTTACAGATTTTATTATTGCCTAGTTATGAGTAATGTCTATTTCTGAAGTAATGAATTCACACAACATATACAGGTTTCCTTCATTTCTTAGTTTTTACTAGTATGAACTGAGACAACCTTTTCTTGAAAACTACATACCAAGGAAATTTACGAGCCATGCAAAAACAAATATAACTACTGAAGTGTAGGCATAGCTATGTCCCCAAGGCCTTACAACATCATTTGCAACAGTTGTGTGGGAAGATGAATCAGGAAACTGTGACTAAGCATGGGAATTTGTTATGTATTTCATTTTGCAGGCCACATACATTCCACAAGCTTTTTCATGACAGATGTACTGGAGGATCTTTAACATCTACCTAAATTGAAATCAACTCTAGAAAGTACTATCTCAATTTTTAACGCCCACTCTGAAGGATGGCCTTTGGGAGCATACCACTCCCTTGATGCACTGGTGATGGTGGGAAACTTTAGCCATCTGATTTCCTAGCTAACATTTTATTTAACAAGATAGGAAAGGGGTGGGTTAGGTTGTTCTTGATCATGTATGGGAAATCACCTGATACATTGTCCAGTCTCATGGAACATTCTTTTTTTTTTCGTTTTATTTGTGGCTGCATTTTTCTTGTATAGGTTCATAGGTTTATAGGTGTGTACTAGGCTAATGACCCTGGAGTCCTTACAAGCCTAGCCCATAGGATTACCCTGGCATCATGCCACCCGACCTTAGTTCGTAGAGCCACTGGAGTGATCCCTAGGGTGAATTTTCTATTTCCCATCCACTCATCAAGATTTCTCTTGAAGAGGCCCAGTGAGGTGCTCTGCTTGACATGTATGGGAAATCTATTCTAGAGGATGGGCAGTCTCTGGGTTATGAACCTGTCCCTCAAGCATATTTTGTTGATTGTGGTAATGAGGTTGATGTCTCTGGAGCATGTGGTGCAGAGGGATTGGGATTTCTTTAGATGCAGCATTTCTAACAGAGCTGAGTCAGACATGGCTTTGTTAGTCAAGCATAGATCGCCTCTAAGTAGGCGATATGAGAGAGAGAATAGTTAGAGTTTTTTGAGTCTGTCCATATAGGACAAGTGTTTGAGGGGATCCTCTTTGTGAGGTACCTTTGTGACCTCTCCAGTTGTTGCAGGTGTCTAGTGAGGTACATGCCAAATGGGGCATTGTACTTTATGACTGGTCTAATGAGGGAAGAGTAGAGGGAGACAATGACCTCTTTCTTCCTGGATGCAAAACCCTTAGTAATGAGATGTGCCACATCGAAGGGCTTTCTGACCACAGTGGCAATGTGGTGGTCAAAAGAGAGGTTTCTGTCAACCTGGGTTCCCAGATCTCTTATAACACCTTCTGTGCTCATTGGACTACCATTGATGAGGTAATTCAAGGGAACCAGGTTTTTCCCAAGGGGGATGACTACACATTTTTTGACATTGAGCTTAAGGCCATGGTTCTAACACTAGTCTTTGGTCTCAGTGAGGCTTTTCTGTAGGATATCAACATCACTTGGGGAGTTAATAATAGCACCCAACTTGCAATCGTCTGCAAACTTTGTCAGCCAGAGTCCCTTCATGTTGTCCTGGACTTCAGAGAAGTAGATACCAAACAGGAGAGGACCCAGAACCAAACCCTGTGGGACTCCAATCATGACTGGTCTGCAGTCTGAGTTGAAGTCAGCTACTTTCACACTATGGGTTCTATCTGTGAGCCAGTTTGCAATCCACCTAGTGATACAGGGGTTTATGCCTAGCTTATTGAGTTTTTCTGTGATTCCTGAGTATTATATAAAGAATGTCTCTGCATTGTTTGTATGTCTTTGATTACTGTGAAGGTATCACGCAGTTTTTCTTCAACTGAATTCACTGAGTTCAATGTTGGGTGATCACTTTATTGTTTATTGATAACATGTTACATTGTAAATGTTTCCCTTTCAAATTTCTTATACCCTTAAAGGACACATTCCTTTAAGCCTTACTATTTAGTACTAACCATAAGTCTCACCTGCTGCTGCTTCTAACCCCAGCCCAGCATCTTATGTTAGAAAAGCCCTTTTCATAGTACTGCCTGTACACAAGACACGCTAACACATACAACATACAGCAGCACATACACACATCACTAAATGTATCTCCTTACCTAGCCATTACTCCAACCCTAAAGTGCAAACACGCACACAAATACTCCTGCCCCCTAATGCCTTAAGTTTAGGTACATCTGGGACATTTCCATGGCCATGCTGTCTGCTAATGAAGCATTCAGGGGGAGCGGCCAAAGTTAATTAGCCATATGCTGTCTTATGAAAATACCTCTGGGAAGAGATTTATACAACAGAGTTTTTTAGAGAATTGCTAGGCTGCGTATCTTAGCAACACCAGCCATGTTATTGAGCATGATGAGCATGGCCAAAATGCTGCAGTTTTCCATTAAAATCAACAGGAGAGGCTGCTTTGCAAACAATATTAGAAAGAATAACAGAGATGTAGTGGCATGGGGCATGAGTGTGCGTATGCATGTAGCAGAGTGTGTGTGTGTGTGTGTGTGTGTGTGTGTGTGTGTGTGTGTGTGTGTGTGTGTGTGTGTGTGTGTGTGTGTGTGTGTGTGTGTGTGTGTGTGTGTGTGTGTGTGTGTGTGTGTGTGTGTGTGTGTGTGTGTGTGTGTGTGTGTGTGTGTGTATGTGTGTGTTTATATGAATGCCTGCTAGTTTCTGAGGGAGTATCAATGTGATGCATAGGCTGCATGTGGTAATTACTGCAGAAAAGTGCTGCTTAGCACTAATGGTAATTAGGGTCTATATCATGTAGTCTAAGTATGACAACTTTGAATGTGATATGGTCAAAACCATAATTTTGAAGTTGTTATACTTCGATTGTAAAAAAATAAAAAATAACAACAAAAAGAACATACCTGAGGGTTCTAAGCAGGGGGGCAAGCCCCCCTACACCCCCCACACACCCCGCTCTTTAAGTATACCAAACTCCAAGGTCACGCTACAGTGCAGAAAAGGAAATTTCCCCTTTACTGCACTGTAGCGCAACCTCAGAGTTGGTATATTTATAGAGCGGGGGGTGTGGGGGGCACACATCACATGTACTTTTATCTGTTCAGACTACGTAACTTTTCCACCATATTTAACAAAGACTGAGGAAAGAGTAGACATTGTCTTCTGGCATTGCCAATGATGTAGTTAACTTGACTGAAAGCATACAAATAGGCACAAAATAAGACGATGTACTGCACAGTAAAAGGTTGAAACCGGATGCTGAGAAGCAGTAAGCATAAGAAAGAGTGACTGACAATCTGTATGTACTTAGTACCAGGTGATGTGAAGCTGTCACACAGAAGAAAGTGGTCTTATATTTGCAAAGCCATAATCACATTAATGTCTCACTGATGGAGCTGGAAAAGTTAGCTACAGTCAGAAGAGATTCTCATAATTCCCTGGAAAAGAAAAGCAGCTGCTTCTTATATAAAACATGCACACTCACATTTGAGGTTATTTCATTTTATTGTTACTTCTGTGAGGCATGCATTCTTCACTGCTGCAAAGTGGCTAGTGTAGACAATGAAAATTTACTAAGAGATCTGTTGGAATGGCAACTATTGTATATTACTGCTGAGAATGTCATTGTTCATTTGTTTCAGATTCGACTTGGCCCAACAATTATATGGCTTTATTAAGTATCACTGTTTTACTATTTCTTTGAGAAAACGTATTCAGCATTTTAGAAATATTGATGCAAGCATCCCCACCAAAGAATATTCGCCCATATTATAAATTAAATGCATTAAGTTGGTTTGTAATATGCTAAAATCCAAAAAGGAAGAAGTTTTAAGTACTTGAATCAACTCCATAAGATAGCTCATCACTTCTATAACAACAATAAATGAATATTCACTAGTGTTGGTAGAGCTCTGCTGTTGAATTTAGTTATGGCACAGAAAATACAGCGGTTATAATATGTTTATTTTCATACTTAGTAAACAGCTCATGGAATTTACACTATATCCTTGCTGCTTAAATTCAGTCTTATAGAACTGGAAGATGAGGACCATGCAGACGTTAGAAAAGTATCTTACCTGAATCAGTGTTTTTTGTATGAATTTTAATGCTTTGCAGTCAATAAAACTCAGCAAACAGATTTTCAATGTACCTATAAGTAGGTAAATAAGTAAGCTCTAAGCACTATGACCACCTACTACTATAGTAAAAAAATGTAGAAAGAGCAAAATGATACTTACCTGTCTTCATCAATGAAATGTAATTTCATTCGAGAGGAAATTACGGAAGTTATCTATAGTTCACTGCAAAAAAGTACATTGTTACCTCTCAAGCTTTTCTGTAAGATTCGATAAATAAAAAGAATAACAGGCTGAAGTGAACTGTTTGACAGAACACTAAGAAATATGTGTATACTCTTAAAAGTAATAGTGAAAGAAATGTTTTTGAAGGCGGCCTGTGCCCTGTACGCTGTATCAATCCGCTGGTACCTTTGTCCCCAGATTCCTAATAACTAATTATATTGAGCTCAAGGTCATATTGACCTCAAAAAATGTAAATATGTACTTAGCAAAAGTTGCTTCCTATACTCTTGAGATATTGCTGGAATTAATATAAGTAGTTGGATGGGGTATGGGTTATACTCAAGGGAATGTAGCCGTCCTTGTAAAAACAACTAAAGTCATTATTTATTAAATTTGGCAATGGTAAGATATACAGCAGCATTAGAAAGTGAAACCTGTCAGTATGACATATTGTCACGGGTCTAGTTCAAATGAACGAAAGCTCACAATATCGAATCCCTAATCATCGAGACAAGTTTGCCGAAACTGCAAAACATCAAAAGTACACAACATCAAACCTTGGAACATCAAAAAGAGGTTACTGATGTGTAGTCAGTAGTAGCAGGGTTAACATACCTGTAAATGTGCCCTTTTCTTCGCAGTAGTGCAATCTCGGAATTGGTATATTTAATTTATGGGGGTATGGGGGGATGGAGCAACCCCTACAATGGGGTGCAGGGAGGCCCCCCCCCCCTGCAAATAAGGTGTTATATAGTTATCATTGTGTTTTAATTATTTGTTGGAGTTTTGTTTCTTTAAGGTGATTTTGCATTATGGGTAGAGTCAGTAGTGGTTGCTGAATATTCAGTGTAGGTGGGTTATGTATTAGTTTTGGTTACCAGAAAGCTTATTTTGATGGTTTTTTTTTTACATTTTTAATTGTTAGATTGGTTAGGGATAACCAGAGAGTTGGTTTTGATGTTTTGAAGTTCACTGTTGTGTACTTTCGATGTTTTGCAGTTTCGTCAAGCTCGTCTCCGTGATTTGAGATTCGATATTATGAGCTTTTGTTCATTTAGATTCATTGTCACACATTAAAATGCCTTAGTGTAGGTGCTCAGCTCAGATTATTTATCCCTACCTTGTGATTGTCATGAACCAGATGATTTTAATGTATTTCATTGCCCAAAAAGCCAGTATTAAGTAGACATCATTTGCTATCATAAATGCAAGAAAGGAGAACTCATTTATACACACATTGGCAACTTAACCGATCTAGATCCCAAACAGGTTGGTTTTGTGAAGGGCAGGTCCTGTATCATGAACCTAGTAAGCTTCTTTGAAAAGGTTACAGGAACTGTGGATAGTAGTCATTCTGTGCACACTACTAAGACTTTTGACACTATCCCCTATGCTGGTATTATTGAAAATTAGACAGGTTTAATGTAAACGTATACATTGTCTGCTGAATTGCTAATTGGCTATCCAGTAGATTCCAAGCTGTGAAAGATTCCAATTTCCTCTCCGAATTTTAATTTGTAAATGATGGGGTGTCAGAGGGATTAGTTCTGTGACCTATCTTGTTTGGCATTTATTTTAAAGACATACATGCCAGTATCCTAGGAGTGTTACTGGCTACATTTGCTGATGATTACAAAATGGGTACTGTTGTCTACCTATATACTGAGACAAAACAGCTCCAGCAAGGAATGGAATATACACATTCATGGTGTTTCAAAATCAATCTGAAACTATCTGAGAAAGAGTGCAATATAGTAATGTTTGGCAGAAAAATTGCTTCCACCTGATATGTTATAAATGGTACACCTCTTCAGACATATACAGTCATAAGAGACTTGGGTACTTATGCGGATAACTCTTTGCCTCTCTATCTCTCCCTCTCTCTCTCTCTCTCTCTCTCTCTCTCTCTATCTCTCTCTATCTCTCTCTCTCATTTGATCATAATTTTTCCATCATAGTCAGGAAATCCTTCTATCTGGACCAGTTAATTTCCAAAGGAATATCTTCAACATTCAAAATAATCTTTCTACCACTGAACACTTCCTTTTTCAGACCCATAATTAACTATAGAGTTCCCTTTGGTATGTACAAATCCAAGCATATTGCTCAACTGAAAAGGCCTCAAAGAATTCTCAAGAAAAAAATGAAAGGTCTTAAATTCTTTATCTACAGGTTGCTGCAAAGTGAATTATGTCTTGTTGAGCCATGAAAAGACTGAGTCTTATTTAACCTTCTATTTCTTTCCAAAACTAGTGTGTCTACAAAACACCTGCATTAAGGACCTACATCTTCATCAACAAATAAACAAGACTCACTGAAGAAAGACTTTTCTAACTAAATGTATTCCTGGCCTGTGGAATAAGTTACCACTGCAGGTGAAAAAAGGTACCATGTTGGCTACCTTTATGGCTCGCCTTGATGATTGGATGGACAGACATCAATTTGTACTAGGCTTACCATGTACATCCCTGTTTGGTTCAGGAGGGCTACCTTTATGACTTGCCTTGATGACTGGATGGTTAGACATCAATCTGTACAAGGCTTACCATGCACATCCTTGATTGGTTCAGGAGAGCTATCTTTAAGGCTCGCCTTGAAGACTGGAAGGTTAGACATCAGTTTGTACTATGCTTACCATGTACATCCCTGATTGGTCCAGGAGGGCTACCTTTATGGCTTGGTTTGATGACTGGATGGTTAGACATCAATTTATACAAGACTTACCATGTACATCCCTAATAGCTTCAGGAGGGCTACCTTTATGGCTCGCCATGATGACTGTATGGTTAGACATCAGTTTGTACTAGCCTTACCACGTACATCCCAGATCAGTTCGGGAGGGCTACCTTTATAACTCACCTTGATGACTGGATGGTTAGACATCAATTTGTACTAGGTTTAACATGTACAACCCTGATCGGTTAAGGAGGGCGAACGTTATGGCTCGGCTTGATGACTGGATGGTTAAACATCAGTTTGTACTAGACTTACCATGTAAATCCCTGATCGGTTCAGGAGGGCTAACTTTATGGCTTGCCTTGATGACAGAATGGTTAGACATCAGAATGTACTAGGCTTAATATGTACATTCCTGATCGGTTTAGGAGGGATACTTTTATGGCTCGCCTTGACGAATGGATAGTTCAAAATCAGTTTGTATTAGGCTTACCATGTACATCCCTGATCGGTCCAGGAGGGCTACCTTTATGGCTCGCCTTGATGATTAGATGGTTAGACATCAATTTGTACTATGCTTACAATGTACATCCCTTATGGGTTTAGGAGGGCTACCTTTATAGCTCGCCTTGATGACTGGATGGTTAGACATCAGTTTGTACTAGACTTACCATGTACATCCCTGATCGGTTCAGAAGGGCTACCTTTATGGCTCGGCTTGATGACTGGATGATTAGTCATCAATTTGTACTAGACATACCATGTACATCCCTGATAGGTTCAGGAGGACTACATTTATGGCTTGGCTTGATGACTGGATGGTTAAACATCAATTTGTACTAGGCTTACCATGTACATCTCTGATCGGTTCAGGAGGGCTACCTTTATGGCTCGCCCTGACGACTGGATGGCTCGACATCAGTTTGTACTAGGCTTACCATGTACATCCCTGATCAGTCCGGGAAGGCTACCTTTATGGCTCGCTTTGATAACTAGATGGTTTGACATCAGTTTGTACTATGCTTACCATGTACATCCCTGATTAGTTCAGGAGGGCTACCTTTATAGCTCACCTTGATGAGTGGATGGTTAGACATCAATTTGTACTAGGCTTACCATGTACATACCTGATCAGTTCAGAAGGGCTACCTTTATGGCTCGGCATAATGACTGGATGGTTAGGCATCAATTTGTATTAGGTTTACCATGTACATACCTGATCGGTTCAGGAGGGATACCTTTATGGCTCGCCTTGATGTCAGGATGGTTAGACATCAGTTTGCATTAGGCTTACCATGTACAAACCCTGATAGGGTCATGAGGTCTACCGTTATGGCTCGCCTTGATGACTGGATGGTTAGACATCAGTTTGTAGTAGGCTTACCATGTACATCCTTGATTGGTTCAGGAGGACTAAGTTTATGGCTCGCCTTGATGACTGGATGGCTAGACTTCAATTTGTACTAGGCTTACCATGTACATCCCTGATCAGTTCAGGAGGGCTACCTTTATGGCTTGCCATGATGACTGGATGATTAGACATCAGTTTGTACTAGGCTTTCCGTGTACATCCCTGATTGGTTCAGGAGGGCTAACTTTATGGCGAGCTTTGATGACTGGATGGCTAGACATCAGTTTGTATTAGGCTTTCCATGTACATCCCTGATCGGTTCAGGAGGGCTACTTTTATGGCTCACCTTCATGACTGGATGATTAGACATCAGTTTGTACTAGGCTTACCATGAACATCCCTGATCAGTTCAGGAGGGCTATCTTTATGGCTCGGCATGATGACTGGATGGTTAGACATCAGTTTGATACTAGGCTTACCATGTACATCCCTTATCAGTTCAGGAGGGCTACCTTTATGGCTCGCCTTGATGACTGGTTGGTTAGACATCAGTTTGTACTAGGTTTACTATGTACATCACTGATCAGTTTAGGAGGGCTACCTTTATGGCTCGCGTTGATGACTTAATGATTAGACATCAATTTGCACTAGCCTTACCAAGTACATCCCTGATTGGTTCAGGAGGGCTACCTTTATGGCTCGCCTTGATGACTGGATGGTTAGACATCAGTTTGTACTAGCCTTTCTATGTACATCACTGATCGGTTCAAGAGGGCTACCTTTATGGCTCACATTGATGACTGGATGGTTAGACATCAATTTGTACTAGGCTTACCATGTACATCCGTAATCGGTTCAGGAGGGCTACCTTTATGGCTTGATTTGATGACTGGATGGTTAGACATCAATTTGCGCTAGGCTTACCATGTACATCCGTGATTGGTTCAGGAGGGCTACCTTTATGGCTCGGCTTGATGACTGGATGGTTAGACATCAGTTTGTATTAGGCTTACCATGTACATCCCTGGTCAGTTCAGGATGGCTACCTTTGTGGCTCATCTTGATGTCTGAGTGGTTAGACATCAGTTTGTACTAAGCTTACCATGTACATCCCAGATCAGTTCAGTAGGGATACGTTTCTGGCTCGCCTTGATGACTGGATGGCTAGATGTCAATTTGTACTAGGCTTACCATGTACATCCCTGATCGGTTCAGGAGGGCTACCATTATGGCTCGCCTTGATAACTGGATGGTTAGACATCAAATTTTACTAGGCCTACCATGTACATACCTGATTGGTTCAGGAGGGCTACCTTTATGGCTTGGCTTGATGACTGGATGGTTAGACATCAGTTTGTACAAGGCTTACCATGTACATCCCAGATCGCTTCAGCAGGGATAAGTTTCTGGCTTGCCTTGATGACTGGATGGTTAGATGTCAATTTGTACTAGGCTTACCATATACATCCCTGATCGGTTCAGGAGGGCTACCGTTATGGCTCATCTGGATGACTGGATGGTTAGACATTAGTTTGTATTAGGCTTACCATGTACATCCCTGATCACTTCAGGAGGGCTACCTTTATGGCTCGCCTTGACGACTGGATGGTTAGACATCAATTTGTTCTAGGCTTAACATGTACATCCCTGATCGGTTCAGGAAGGCTACCATTATGGCTCGCCTTGATGACTGGATGGTTAGACATCAAATTTTACTAGGCCTACCATGTACATACCTGATTGGTTCAGGAGGACTACCTTTATGGCTTGGCTTGATGACTGGATGGTTAGACATCAATTTGTACTAGGCTTACCATGTACATCCCTGATCGGTTCAGAAGGGCTAACTTTATGGCTCGCTTTGATGACTGGATAGTTAGACATCAGTTTGTGCTAGGCTTACCATGTATATCCCTGATCGATTCAGGAAGGCTACCTTTATGGCTCACCTTGATGACTGGATGGTTAGACATCAGTTTGTACTAGGCTTACCATGTAAATCCCTGATAGGTTCAGAAGGGCAACCTTTATGGCTCATCTGGATGGCTGGATGGTGAGACGTCAGTTTTTACTAGCCTTAACACATACATACCTGATCGGTTCAGGAGGGCTAATGGCTCGCCCTGATGACTGCATGGTTAGACATCAGTTTGTAGTAGGCTTACCATGTGCATCCCTGATCGTTTCAGGAGGGCTACCTTTGTGACTCGTCTTGATGACTGGATGGTTAGACATCAATTTATATTAGGCATACCATGTACATCCCTGATCAGTTCAGGAGGGCTACCTTTATGGCTCGCCTTGATGACTGGATGGTTAGACATCAGTTTGCACTAGGCTTACCATGTACATCCCTGATCAGTAAAGGAGGGCTACCTTTATTGCTCGCCTTGATGACTGGATGGGAAGACATCAATTTGTATTAGGATTACCATGTACATCCCAGATCGGTTCAAGAGGGCTAAGTTTATGGCTTGCCTTGATGACTGGATGGTTGACATCAATTTGTACTAGGCTTACCATGTACATCCCTGGTCAGTTCAGGATGGCTACCTTTGTGGCTCATCTTGATGTCTGAGTGGTTAGACATCAGTTTGTACTAAGCTTACCATGTACATCCCAGATCGGTTCAGTAGGGATACGTTTCTGGCTCGCCTTGATGACTGGATGGCTAGATGTCAATTTGTACTAGGCTTACCATGTACATCCCTGATCGGTTCAGGAGGGCTACCATTATGGCTCGCCTTGATAACTGGATGGTTAGACATCAAATTTTACTAGGCCTACCATGTACATACCTGATTGGTTCAGGAGGGCTACCTTTATGGCTTGGCTTGATGACTGGATGGTTAGACATCAGTTTGTACAAGGCTTACCATGTACATCCCAGATCGGTTCAGCAGGGATAAGTTTCTGGCTTGCCTTGTTGACTGGATGGTTAGATGTCAATTTGTACTAGGCTTACCATATACATCCCTGATCGGTTCAGGAGGGCTACCGTTATGGCTCATCTGGATGACTGGATGGTTAGACATTAGTTTGTATTAGGCTTACCATGTACATCCCTGATCACTTCAGGAGGGCTACCTTTATGGCTCGCCTTGACGACTGGATGGTTAGACATCAATTTGTACTAGGCTTAACATGTACATCCCTGATCGGTTCAGGAGGGCTACCATTATGGCTCGCCTTGATGACTGGATGGTTAGACATCAAATTTTACTAGGCCTACCATGTACATACCTGATTGGTTCAGGAGGACTACCTTTATGGCTTGGCTTGAGGACTGGATGGTTAGACATCAATTTGTACAAGGCTTACCATGTACATCCCTGATCGGTTCAGAAGGGCTAACTTTATGGCTCGCTTTGATGACTGGATAGTTAGACATCAGTTTGTGCTAGGCTTACCATGTATATCCCTGATCGATTCAGGAAGGCTACCTTTATGGCTCACCTTGATGACTGGATGGTTAGACATCAGTTTGTACTAGGCTTACCATGTAAATCCCTGATAGGTTCAGAAGGGCAACCTTTATGGCTCATCTGGATGGCTGGGTGGTGAGACGTCAGTTTGTACTAGCCTTAACACATACATACCTGATCGGTTCAGGAGGGCTAATGGCTCGCCTTGATGACTGCATGGTTAGACATCAGTTTGTAGTAGGCTTACCATGTGCATCCCTGATCGTTTCAGGAGGGCTACCTTTGTGACTCGTCTTGATGACTGGATGGTTAGACATCAATTTATATTAGGCTTACCATGTACATCCCTGATCAGTTCAGGAGGGCTACCTTTATGGCTCGCCTTGATGACTGGATGGTTAGACATCAGTTTGTACTAGGCTTACCATGTACATCCCTGATCAGTAAAGGAGGGCTACCTTTATTGCTCGCCTTGATGACTGGATGGGAAGACATCAATTTGTATTAGGATTACCATGTACATCCCAGATCGGTTCAAGAGGGCTAAGTTTATGGCTTGCCTTGATGACTGGATGGTTGACATCAATTTGTACTAGGCTTACCATGTACATCCCAATCAGTTCAGGAGGGCTACCTTTATGGCTCACCTTGATGACTGTATGGTTAGACATCAGTTTGTATTAGGCTTACCATGTAAATCCCTGATCGGTTCAGGAGGGCTACCTTTATGGCTCGCCCTGACGACTGGATGGCTCGACATCAGTTTGTACTAGGCTTACCATGTACATCCCTGATCAGTCCAGGAAGGCTACCTTTATGGCTCGCTTTGATAACTAGATGGTTTGACATCAGTTTGTACTATGCTTACCATGTACATCCCTGATTAGTTCAGGAGGGCTACCTTTATAGCTCACCTTGATGAGTGGATGGTTAGACATCAATTTGTACTAGGCTTACCATGTACATACCTGATCAGTTCAGAAGGGCTACCTTTATGGCTCGGCATAATGACTTGATGGTTAGGCATCAATTTGTATTAGGTTTATCATGTACATACCTGATCGGTTCAGGAGGGATACCTTTATGGCTCGCCTTGATGACAGGATGGTTAGACATCAGTTTGCATTAGGCTTACCATGTACAAACCCTGATAGGGTCATGAGGTCTACCGTTATGGCTCGCCTTGATGACTGGATGGTTAGACATCAGTTTGTAGTAGGCTTACCATGTACATCCTTGATTGGTTCAGGAGGACTAAGTTTATGGCTCGCCTTGATGACTGGATGGCTAGACTTCAATTTGTACTAGGCTTACCATGTACATCCCTGATCAGTTCAGGAGGGCTACCTTTATGGCTTGCCATGATGACTGGATGATTAGACATCAGTTTATACTAGGCTTTCCGTGTACATCCCTGATTGGTTCAGGAGGGATAACTTTATGGCGAGCTTTGATGACTGGATGGCTAGACATCAGTTTGTATTAGGCTTTCCATGTACATCCCTGATCGGTTCAGGAGGGCTACCTTTATGGCTCACCTTCATGACTGGATGGTTAGACATCAGTTTGTACTAGGCTTACCATGTACATCCCTGATCAGTTCAGGAGGGCTATCTTTATTGCTCGCCATGATGACTGCATGGTTAGACATCAGTTTGATACTAGGCTTACCATGTACATCCCTTATCAGTTCAGGAGGGCTACCTTTATGGCTCGCCTTGATGACTGGTTGGTTAGACATCAGTTTGTACTAGGTTTACTATGTACATCACTGATCGGTTTAGGAGGGCTACCTTTATGGCTCGCATTGATGACTTAATGATTAGACATCAATTTGCACTAGCCTTACCACGTACATCCCTGATTGGTTCAGGAGGGCTACCTTTATGGCTCGCCTTGATGACTGGATGGTTAGACATCGGTTTGTACTAGCCTTTCTATGTACATCACTGATCGGTTCAGGAGGGCTACCTTTATGGCTCATATTGATGACTGGATGGTTAGACATCAATTTGTACTAGGCTTACCATGTACATCCCTAATCGGTTCAGGAGGGCTACCTTTATGGCTTGATTTGATGACTGGATGGTTAGACATAAATTTGCGCTAGGCTTACCATATACATCCGTGATTGGTTCAGGAGGGCTACCTTTATGGCTCGGCTTGATGACTGGATGGTTAGACATCAGTTTGTATTAGGCTTACCATGTACATCCCTGGTCAGTTCAGGATGGCTACCTTTATGGCTCATCTTGATGTCTGAGTGGTTAGACATCAGTTTGTACTAAGCTTACCATGTACATCCCAGATCGGTTCAGTAGGGATACGTTTCTGGCTCGCCTTGATGACTGGATGGCTAGATGTCAATTTGTACTAGGCTTACCATGTACATCCCTGATCGGTTCAGGAGGGCTACCATTATGGCTCGCCTTGATGACTGGATGGTTAGACATCAGTTTGTACTAGCCTTTCTATGTACATCACTGATCGGTTCAGGAGGGCTACCTTTATGGCTCACATTGATAATTGGATGGTTAGACATCAAATTTTACTAGGCCTACCATGTACATACCTGATTGGTTCAGGAGGGCTACCTTTATGGCTTGATTTGATGACTGGATGGTTAGACATAAATTTGCGCTAGGCTTACCATATACATCCGTGATTGGTTCAGGAGGGCTACCTTTATGGCTCGGCTTGATGACTGGATGGTTAGACATCAGTTTGTATTAGGCTTACCATGTACATCCCTGGTCAGTTCAGGATGGCTACCTTTATGATTCATCTTGATGTCTGAGTGGTTAGACATCAGTTTGTACTAAGCTTACCATGTACATCCCAGATCGGTTCAGTAGGGATACGTTTCTGGCTCGCCTTGATGACTGGATGGCTAGATGTCAATTTGTACTAGGCTTACCATGTACATCCCTGATCGGTTCAGGAGGGCTACCATTATGGCTCGCCTTGATGACTGGATGGTTAGACATCAGTTTGTACTAGCCTTTCTATGTACATCACTGATCGGTTCAGGAGGTCTACCTTTATGGCTCACATTGATAATTGGATGGTTAGACATCAAATTTTACTAGGCCTACCATGTACATACCTGATTGGTTCAGGAGGGCTACCTTTATGGCTTGGCTTGATGACTGGATGGTTAGACATCAGTTTGTACAAAGCTTACCATGTACATCCCAGATCGGTTCAGCAGGGATAAGTTTCTGGCTTGCCTTGATGACTGGATGGTTAGATGTCAATTTGTACTAGGCTTACCATGTACATCCCTGATCGGTTCAAGAGGGCTACCGTTATGGCTCATCTGGATGACTGGATGGTTAGACATTAATTTGTATTAGGCTTACCATGTACATCCCTGATCACTTCAGGAGGGCTACCTTTATGGCTCGCCTTGACGACTGGATGGTTAGACATCAATTTGTACTAGGCTTAACATGTACATCCCTGATCGGTTCAGGAGGGCTACCATTATGGCTCGCCTTGATGACTGGATGGTTAGACATCAAATGTTACTAGGCCTAACATGTACATACCTGATTGGTTCAGGAGGACTACCTTTATGGCTTGGCTTGATGACTGGATGGTTAGACATCAATTTGTACTAGGCTTACCATGTACATCCCTGATCGGTTCAGAAGGGCTAACTTTATGGCTCACTTTGATGACTGGATAGTTAGACATCAGTTTGTGCTAGGCTTACCATGTATATCCCTGATCGATTCAGGAAGGCTACCTTTATGGCTCACCTTGATGACTGGATGGTTAGACATCAATTTGTACTAGGCTTACCATGTACATCCCTGATCGGTTCAGAAGGGCTAACTTTATGGCTCGCTTTGATGACTGGATAGTTAGACATCAGTTTGTGCTAGGCTTACCATGTATATCCCTGATCGATTCAGGAAGGCTACCTTTATGGCTCACCTTGATGACTGGATGGTTAGACATCAGTTTGTACTAGGCTTACCATGTAAATCCCTGATAGGTTCAGAAGGGCAACCTTTATGGCTCATCTGGATGGCTGGATGGTGAGACGTCAGTTTGTACTAGCCTTAACACATACATCCCTGATCGGTTCAGGAGGGCTAATGGCTCGCCTTGATGACTGCATGGTTAGACATCAGTTTGTAGTAGGCTTACCATGTGCATCCCTGATCGTTTCAGGAGGGCTACCTTTGTGACTCGTATTGATGACTGGATGGTTAGACATCAATTTATATTAGGCTTACCATGTACATCCCTGATCAGTTCAGGAGGGCTACCTTTATGGCTCGCCTTGATGACTGGATGGTTAGACATCAGTTTGTACTAGGCTTACCATGTACATCCCTGATCAGTAAAGGAGGGCTACCTTTATTGCTCGCCTTGATGACTGGATGGGAAGACATCAATTTGCATTAGGATTACCATGTACATCCCAGATCGGTTCAAGAGGGCTAAGTTTATGGCTTGCCTTGATGACTGGATGGTTGACATCAATTTGTACTAGGCTTACCATGTACATCCCAATCAGTTCAGGAGGGCTACCTTTATGGCTCACCTTGATGACTGTATGGTTAGACATCAGTTTGTATTAGGCTTACCATGTAAATCCCTGATCGGTTCAGGAGGGCTACCTTTATGGCTCGCTTTGATGACTGGATCATTAGACATCAGTTTGTACTAGGCTTACCATGTACATCCCTGATTGGTTCAGGAGGACTACCTTTATGGCTCACTTTGATGACTGAATCGTTAGAAATCAATTTGTACTTAGCTTACCATGTACATCCCAGATTGGTTCAAGAGGGCTAAGCTTATGGCTTGCCTTGATGACTGGATGGTTGACATCAATTTGTACTATGCTTACCATGTACATCCCTGATCGGTTCAGGAGGGCTACCTTTATGGCTCGCTTTGATGACTGTATGGTTAGACATCAGTTTGTATTAGGCTTACCATGTAAATCCCTGATCGGCTCAGGAGGGGTACCTTTATTGCTTGCTTTGGTGACTGGATGGTTAGACATCAGTTTGTACTTGTCTTACCATACACATCTCTGATCATTCAGGAGGGCTACCTTTATGGTTTGCCTTCATGACTGGATGATTAGATATCAGTTTGTACTAGGCTTACCATGTACATCTCTGATTGCTTCAGGAGGGCTACCATTATGGTTCGGCTTGATGTCCGGTCTGTTAGACATCAGTTTGTACTAAGCTTACCATGTACATCCCTGATCAGTTCAGGAGGTGACCACTAGTAAGCACTTGAAAAGTGTAGCAAAAACTTTTACCTTTGTCTGCTTAAAGGTGTATATGGCTAGGCATCTTATGGTCCCCTTCATTAACTGCCTAGTATGTTTAGATGTTTCTACAAAAGAAGCTGCTTGTGCATGTTTTAATGAAGCGTTTTGCATGCAGGTTATTAAATACTGTGAGTCGGTTAGTTTTCAAGGCACGCAACATGATTTTCTTTCTTTTTTTTTTTTTTTACTTAAACTGAAAGGATTTGTTAGAGTACATACTACATGGGAATTGGTACATGTTGCCGTAATGCATTTTTTGAAAGTATAATAAGCCAGCTTCACAGTGGCATTTGGAAACAAATTTTAACAGTTTATAACAACTTCTTGGATACAGAAAATCTTTCTATATCCCTGTTTCTGGATAGGTTGCTGTTTAAGCTTCAGACTATTCTAATGTTCTCTTGCCTTTCCCTTAGTTACATTCGGGCCCTTCTTCAAAACGTCCATGTTTTTATTACGGAGTTTAATGGACAATGGACAAGGACTGAATATGGAATGCAGTTGCCCTTGCAGTTTGTTTCACTATAGAAATATTATCTTCTTTAAAAGTAATATATTTCATTTTATCTCCACAAGAAACATAAGCTAACCCAGGTTATGTAATGAAGTGACAGATTTTATTTATCTGTTTATTTAATTTATTTCAGGTTGGTTACCAAGGTTATACATTAATCACAGAGGACCATTTTCAGGAACAACCTGAGTGACTGCAATCACAGACTATTATTATTATTATTATTATTATTATTATTATTATTATTATTATTTTTATTAATAATACAGACCTCACTAAAAGTAAAAACAACATTTACCAGAAAGCAAGTTTAATACACATTCACCTTGAAAAAAGAAATATTAATTATGTGGTCTTCACCTATAAAAGAGAACAATAAATTAAATAGTATTTACATGGTAGTTACAAATCAAAGCTGTACTTACTAGATTTCAGATTAAACTCATAAAGAGTAAGGAATTAGACTGTATATACATAGTATTTACAAACAAAAAGAAAAAGTCGTGGGACTGTCAATCCTGAGCAGAGCAAGAGTGGGGAAAGGTTATTAATGGAAAGGAGGAGCTTAAAGGAGTTAGGGTATGTGGCCAGCCTGAAAACAATTTTGAATTGTGATCCAAATTTGAAGTAAGAGGATGGCTTGTTTAGATGGAGAGTGAGGGATTCTCATAGACCAGGTGCTAGAACTGAGAATGCATAGTTAGTGCAATGTAACTTGGTTCAAGGCTTTATATAAAAAGGCCAGTATGGGACAGAATTCATAAGCTATAGTATGAGTTTTTTGCAGTGAGATTTGTTGCAAGACTGTATTTCTATACGCTGGAGTTTGAAGATAAATGAGCCAAGCAGGAGGTCTGCTGTTTGCTTTATTGGTAGCCAGATGGCTTTACTGAGAGTGAGGACGTGCTGCTCTTGTGAGGCAGAGTGCCTCATCAATCAGCATAGTTATGGTAGTCTACAGTATGACCATGTTCTTGCAAGAACTTTTAACATCAAAACAGCAAAACCAGATCCTCGGACTCGAACAGAGAAGATATTCCACAAGATGTTATTCCAATGATTTATTCACAATAAAATGACACAAATAAAATTCCATGCACAGAGCTCTATAGAACAAGGTTTAGCGCTTTCATCTGATACATCCCAGACTTCATCAGAACCAATTAGCTCCTTAATTACATTGTATTTATACCATTTTTGGTGCCAAAAATGTCCATTCAAGTTTCATAATATTATTATACATTATATAAAATACGTTCAATATAAAATTGTATTCATGTGAAAATTTTGTTCTCTTGCAAGAGGCATGAGCTAAGATGACAAGGTCGTATTCAGGTTGGGCTAAAATCACTCCCTTGCCAGGAGCTGCTGTAGCTGGTCTTGAAAGGTAGGGGGAAATTTTCCTGTCTCCAAATAATAAAGAGTTAATTTGACATTTTCTTTGGGGGGGGGTGAAAGTTGAGGGTCTAGTAGACCCAAATATCCAGCTATGTTTCATTTGGGGTGTTTTAATTGTCTTTAATATCAGTAGGGTATGTAACCAGTTTTAAAGGGTACCAAAAAGCATATTTTTGTTTGGTCCTGGCTAAGTTGACATTTATGTTGTTTTGACAGAGTAAACATGCACTCAGCAGCCCACAGCAGAGATATAAAACACTTTAATCAAGAACCAGAGAATAGTGATAAGCGCTTTCGCAAGCTGCTTCTTCAGATCACAATAACAATGGTAAAAAGCTTCAGTTTAAATAACACAACCAATAACGCGTGTATCCAATCAACAACATGTGATTCATAGTTGCTAATCAACTGACTAAAAGGTGTGCCCTCTAATTAGGATCAACTATATGTCATGTTTAAAGGCATAGCTAAAACCTACAGTTCACTGCATAGACACAAACATAAACAGAATAGACAAGTCTCAAAGTAGTATGTTCAATAAATAAAAACACTGCTTATCACTTAAGTTTACATATAAATACTCTGATCAGATGATTGATTTTTTTTAGATGTTCACTTGTTGAAAGTAGATGATGGTATCCTCTATACTAAGCTTTATAGGAAAGAATGCTACCGACCCACATTTTTACACCCACGACACGTATTTATTAATGTGCTTAAGGGTCAAAATTTGAGAACTAGTCCATTACATAGTAGGGTTGAGGATTTTAATAATGGACTCAAAAAGATCAGAACTGAATTTTTATCTAGGGGATACCGTAATTCTGAAGTAGATAATGCACAGAATACAGTGAGGCAATTAAGAGATACTTCATGGAGACCATATTTCTCCCTAGCTGACACAACACTTATGTCCAATAAAGGTTGCTTTAGATAGTAAAATATTTTTTGGACTGACCAATTCCAGTGATGAGAAGAGTATCAGGGATATTATATATAAACATTTGCACATACTAAGTATAGATTATGATATTATCTAGATTAGTGGGAAACAAACCCATCTTTGGATAGAGGAATAAAAAATTTCTATGTCGCAAATTGTGGAATCCCAAATATGGATGAATTGGACAAGAAAATGATGGTAGGAGGGACAAGAAAATACAATGCATGTTCTTTTTGCGTGCGTATAGACGACTCACCCACATTTGTACATCCACAAGGCCAAAGAGAGTTTGACAAATTGCCCTTGGTTGACTGCAACATTAAGAATTTAGTATACTTAGCAGCACGATGCACTGATTGTCACTCATTTTACGTAGATAAAACTAATAGATGCCTACGTTAAAGAATACGTGATCATTTATATTGTGCACATAGAGGGATGAATTATAGTGCAGTTGCTAAACGCATTAATACATACGGAGAAAGACATATGTTTACGTTTCTAATGTTAGAAATTATACACAAAAATGCTAGCAGGGGTGATATAGTAAATGCTACCTATCAAGAAGAACTTAGATGGATTTTTGGGTTAAGAGCACATTATGGTCTAGGTTTAAATGACCACATTTCTATACAGCTTACTTTAAAAGCTAAACCATTGAGGAAATAATACATTGTGTGTGCCTATGTATTGAATTCTTTGGCTCTGTTTTATTATGTTTTATTTAAAAGTGATAAGCAGTGTTTTTAACTATTGAACATACTACCTCAAGACTTGCCTATTCTGTTTATGTTTGTGTCTATGTAGTGAACTGTAGGTTTTAGCTATGCCTTTAAACATGACATATAGTTGATCCTAATTAGAGGGCACACCTTTTAGTCAGTTGGTTAGCAACTATGAATCACTTGTTGATTGGATACACACGTTATTGGTTGTGTTATTTAAACTGAAGCTTTTTACCATTGTTATTGTGATCTGAAGAAGCAATTTGCGAAAGCGCTTATCACTATTCTCTGGTTCTTGATTAAAGTGTTTTATATCTCTGCTCTGGGCTGCTGAGAGTGTTTTTACTCTGTTGGATCGTGGATTCTTGCACTTCAGTAGTCTGCCTCCATGAGTAACTTTTATTTTATTTATGTTGTTTTATTCATTTTAAGTGAATGAAGGTAATTTCGGATTGGGTTTTGATGAGTGAGAGAAGGGGCCAGATCCCAGAATGACCACATGAATAGTGTATAGGATCAGAGTAATAATGGAAAGGTCATATTGTGGTTCACGGGAGCTTTGTGAGACACCTTTAAGGACAATGCTGTAATCTGAGAGGGATAAGCCTATTTTGACTCTGAGGGGTTGATTGGTTAGGAAGTCTTTAAACCGTAGGTAAGAATTTGGCTAATTCCACTGTTTAACATGCTGTGTAAAAGGAGATTGTGGTCAACAATGTTACCCTTATCCATGTTCATTAAAATATCATCTGTGAGAGTCCAAAATGCAATAGTCATGGCAATATGGCCTCTGTAAAACACATATTGCCTGAGGGAGAGAAGGTGGCATTTTTAGATGAACTCTGGAAGTTGGAGCTATGTTATTTTTTACTAAATTTTTTTCCAAGAGTTAGTAGAATAGAAATAGGCCACAAACATGAGATATTCTCAAGGTTTTGCTAATTTGGGAGTGATTTGATTAGGGCTGTTTTTCAGATGCTGGGTGTGATGCCCTTGCACTGGCCCAGCAGTTAAGGAGTCTCCGTCCTCACCACTAACACCAGTGAGGGGTGTCCACACTGAGAAGGATAACAAATACACATACAGTAAAATACACTTTCCTTTGAGAGCATACAGAGATCACAGTCAGCCTGGGGCTGGTTTCTCCCTTTCTCTCAAGATCCCCAATAAGACTCCCCACTGGCACAGCTATAGGGTCCAGATCACAGCCTAGCGGTCAAGCTAAAATCTTCAGCACCCTCTCTGTCCAACCAGTGCTTCATGCCCTGTCCAATAAGCTGACACACACACACACACACACAAACACACACACACACACACACACACACACTATGAGATATGAGTTATATACAAATGCACAGACACTCCTGGGGAAGGCTGGCACAGGTTCTCCAGCTATGTCCCTTCTGCCCAGACTATATGGTTCATAGGTTCATAGGTTGGTACTAGGCTATCAGCCCTAGGGCCTATACAAGCCTAGCCATAACAATTCCCTGGCTATTCGTTCCCACACTATTTACTTCCCTGGACCCCTGTCTAGCAGGGCGACTGGACGTTTTCCCAGGGGTGAATTTCCTTTCTCCCATCCAATCGTCAAGGTTCCTTTTGAAGAGGACCAAAGAGGCACTCTGCTTGACATGTATGGGCAATCTATTCCAGAGTCTGGGGAGTCTCTGGGTCAGGAACCTATCCCTCCAGCATGTTTTGTTTATTGTGATGACAAGGTTTAGATCCCTGGAGCATGTGGCTCTGAGGGATTGGGATTTCTTTAAGTGTAGCATGTCCAACAGCTCTGGGTTTGACATGGCCTTGTATGTTAAGCAAAGATCGCCTCTGAGTAGACGATATGCATCAGAGTATAGCCGGGGTTTTTTAAGGCGGTCAGCGTAGGGCATCTGCTTTAGGCCTGTGATTCTTTTAGTGAGGTATTTCTGTGGCCTTTCCAGTTGTTGCAGATGTCTTGAGAGGTACATACCAAATGGGGCATTGTATTCTATAATGGGTCTAATGAGGGATGAGTACAGTGGGACAGTGACCTCCTTTTTTCTGGATGAAAAGCCCTTAGTGATGAGGTGTGCCACATAGAAGGATTTCCTGACTTTTGTGGCGATGTGGTTATCGAAGGTGAGACCATTGTCCACCTGTGTCCCTAAGTCTCTTATCACACTTTCGATGTTTAGTGTACTGCCACCTATATGGTAATTCATGGATACATGTTTTTTCCCAAAGGGGATAACTATACATTTCTTGGCATTGAGCTTGATCCCATGGCTCTGGCACCAAGCATCTGTTTCTGTAAGGCCCTTTTGTAGAGTATCCACATCATTTGGGGATTCAATAATGGCTCCCAGTTTGCAGTCATCTGCAAACTTTGTTATCCAGAGTCCCTTAGTGTTGGCCTGTACTTCAGAGAAGTAGATGCCAAACAATAGCGGTCCCAGGACTGAACCCTGAGGTACTCCACTTGTCACTTGTCTGGAGCTGGATTTGGAGTTGGCTACTTTTACAGTGTGGGTTCTATCAGTAAGCCAGTTAACAACCCATTGGGTGACGTAGGGATTAATGCCCAGCTTAGTAAGTTTATCTATGATTCCAGAGTGGAGAATGGTGTCAAAGGCCTTGGCAAGGTCTAGATAGGCTGTGTGGACCACCTTACCCTTGTCCATGGCTCTGGAGACTGATTCGAAGAAGTCAATCAAGTTCAGGAGACAAGATCGGCCCTTCACGAACCCAAACTGGGTGGGGTCCAGTGTTTGAAGTTTGCCAATGTCTTTGTTTATAAGTTCCATGATAATACGCTCCATGGTCTTGCAGATAAGGCTTGTCAGACTGATGGGACGGTAGTTTCCGGGATCCAAGGTGGATCCCCCCTTGTGGAGTGGGATAACTGTAGCTGTGCGCCACTCAGTGGGCACAAAACCTGAGGTGAGGCTATGATTAAACATGACACTTAGGTGAGGTGCCAGTTCATATTGTAGTTCATGTAGTACACAGCCCGGGATGTCATCTGGTCCCATGGATGCTGTATTCTTAGCTTTGGAGAGTGTGTTTTTACCTGTGTGGCCATTATTACTGGAATTTGGCAATCTTCCGGTATTGAGATGGGCCATTTAGGGGGTTAGAGGGGGGGTGAAGTTGGCACTGAATCGATCTGCCAGGATATTGGCAATATCCTTGGGATCAATATATTTAATGCCATTCTGTTTTAGCTCAGAGCAGATCTGAGCATTGCCATTTAGATTCTTGACATAGTTATAGAATGCCTTGTTGTTGTCTTTGGAATCTTTGGCAATTTTATTTTTGTAACTAGCTTTGGAGGATTTTATGAGGGATCTCAGTTTCTTACTGAGGCTGTTAAGGAAGTTTTTTGCATCCTGGGATTTTCCTTTTTTCTACAACAGTTTCTTCATTTTATTGTAAAGTTTGTTTATGGCAGGGGACCACCAGATTGGCTTCTTTTTTTTTGGATGAGAGCATCTTGGTTCTATTTGGAATGGCACGATTTATGCATGAGTGGATGTGCTTGTACATTGCCTTAGTGTAGGATTCAACAGTTGAACTGTCAGCTCCCGTCTGCATGGGTGTCATGAAGTTTGTCACTTCTGACTTGAGTAGCATGAAGCTGGCTTTAGAGAAGTTTTTTATGGAGGTTTCCTTACTGGGGTGTGGGGGTGGGATGAGGATGTTAAGGGTGATTAGCTTATGGTCAGACGTGACTAACGAGGGGGTGACCATAGGTGTGGAGCATCGATTTCCCATGTTGGTAATGACCAGGTCTAGGATATTGGAGCCCCTGGTGGGACTATGGATTAGTTGATCCAGGGCATTGGAATTTATGAATTCCAAGAACCGGTAGTACCTCTTACCACCAACCACTAATATCAGCTACTAATAAGGCCCTTATCAATGGGTGTCCAATTATTACTGTGCAATATTATTATCCAACTGGTAAGTGTGACGAACAGCAAGGCTTATTTGGGGTGGCTTGGACAGTATCACTATATGCATGCAATGTATTCTAGAGCTTAAATTATTTCTACTTAAAACAGCCACAGTTGAAAGGTTTAAAATATTTAATAATACATAATAAGAACACAAGACAATAATTCTTACTACACAGTGCTAGTCAAGAGTTCAGAAATCACAGAGAAGTGCTTAAAATAATACAGTAGAAAAGTTCTGACATCAATACAGAAAACAGCTAGACTAGACTTCCTATTTCCTATCTATATCTAAGAGCAAACACAGTTCTAAAATAAACTTACATATAGAGCAAGGCGGTGCTGGTGATGTTGTCAGTTCTGAAAGCAAATGAAAAATGCTCTGATTCTCTCTCTCTCTCTCTCTCTCTCCTTAAATTGATAACACAGTACCACTGACTCATTTCAGATTACATCATTATTCCCTGTTTTCCCAGGCTAACAGAAACTCAGAGTGTAACATCCCTTTTGATCTTGCAGATGGTCAGGAAGCCAGAGCAATAAAAGATGTTATACATGTAAATTCTAGCCATTAACCCTGGTCTCAAAACAATAGGAAAAATTCCTTCATTCAGACATCTCAGCTCCAAGTTTTGAGATCAAACAATTATACAATGCCTGACTTATCAGATTTCCTCCAGCAGAGTTCACTGTGGTTAGATTTTTGAAGTTCAACATTTACCATAATTGTCTTACATTTAAGAGAACAAGCATGTGGCTTACATTAATATTTACAAATGACAGAATTAGCTACAAAATTCTATCTAGCTAGGCTGGCAGACTTCACATACCCCCCCCCCCCCGGAGAACTCAAGCTAGTTTTTCAAGTGACCCTTGAGAAACGTTGCTTGAGATGGTTAGGTCTATCTGAGTTTACCTTACCCCATTCTCTGTCTTGAACCCATCTGCATTGGCATTGCTAATCCCACTGTGGTGCTGCACTGATATATTATTTGCTTGAGCTTGCAAACCTAGGCTCCATCTTAGCAACTTAGCATTTTGCTGGCTGGCTCTGTGCAACCATGTTAGGGGATTGTGGTCTGTAACTACAGTGAATTTTCTTCCATACAGATAAGGCTGAAGTTTCTGCAGTGCCCACAATATGGCTAGATATTCCTTTTCTACAGCTGCATAGCATTCCTCCCTGGGTTGGAGCCACTGGGTGCTCTTCTCCCTCTGAAGAAATCTGGCTAAGTACAGCTCCCAACCCAAGGTTTGAAGCATTCACCTGCACAACAAATTATTTACTGTAATCTGGACTGGCTAACACAGGGGGTCTTCTCAAAGCTTCTTTAAGCTTCTGGAATGCCTGGTCATATGTTGGGGTCCACACTACTTTATCTGTGCTGCTCTACCTTGTCAGGTCTGTGAGGGGAGCAGCTATGGTACTATAACTGGGGATGAACTTTCTGTAGTACCCTGCTATCCCTAAGAATGCCCTAACCTGCTTTTTGGTAACAGGCACAGGCCATGCCCAAATGGCTTCCACTTTGGCAGGTTCTGGCCTGATCTTACCACTCCCCACTCTATGTCCCAGGTAGGAGACCTCTGCCATACCCACCTGACATTTGCTGGGCTTAATGGTCAGCCCTGCCCTCTGTAATCTGCCCAGCACCTCCTTGACATGTTGAAGGTGCTCTTGCCAGGAATTGCTGTAGATGGCAATATTATCTAGGTAAGCAAGGGCAAACCCTCCTGCTCCTGCTAGGATATGATCTACTAGCCTCTGGAAAGTTGCAGGGACATTTTTCATCCCAAGGGGCATCTTTGTGAACTCATGCAAGCCAAAAGGAGTAACAAAGGCTGACTTCTCTCTAGCACTGGGAGTCAAGGGCACCTGCCAATAACCCTTGGTAAGATCAGTGATTGTAAGATACTTAGCCCCACCCACCTGCTCTGGGGCTGCGTGTCCTAGGTATGGGGTAGGGTTCTGACTGTGTGACTAGTTTATTTCCTGTAGTCCACACAGAACCTTGTGCTGCCATCCTTCATTATCACCAGCACCACTGGGGAGGCCCAGGGACTGTTGGACTCTTGAATTACCCCTAATTCTAACATTTCCTGTATCTCCTCCCTCAGAGTCTGCTTGACTCTCTCAGGCACCCTATATGGGGCCTGCCTAATAGGCCTTTGGGGTCCTGTATCCCCCTATTGCTGCAGGTGGGTCCCAGTGAACATGTCCCCCAACTCCTGTAACACTGCTCGGATTTCTCGAACCTGGGTAGGAGATAGCTGCTAGGACATTGCTACCCCTTGAACTGACATATCAGTCCGAGCCTCACTGAGGAGATCAGTCATCAGATCTCCCTCAGACTCCTCCTGCAAGCCACTGCAAATACTCAGCACAAGGGCCTCCATATCATAGTAAGGTTTCATCATGTTAACATGGTACAGTTTGTGCCCCTGTCTCCTGCCTAGCAGTTCCACCATGCAGTTAACATCACTCACCTATCTTACCACCTTGTAGGGTCCCTCCCAAGCTGCTTGCAGCTTGTTGCATCTGAGAGGAATGAGAACTATTACCTATTGCCCTACAGCATACTCTCTAGCTCAAGCATTCCTGTCATACCATACCTTTTTCTGTTGTTGGGCTTCTGCCAGGTTCTCCTGGGACAAACCCATGAGTTCCCTGAGCCTTGTCCTGAGGTTTATGACATATGCCACAACAGACTCCTTGTGAGATTCACACTCACCTTCCCACTCATCACAAATTAAATCTAGATGTCCTCTCACCCTATGCCCATACAGCAACTCAAAGGGTAAAAAAAGCTGTGGATTCCTGTGGAATCTCTTTATAAGCAAACAACAGATGGGGCAAATATTTCCCCCACTTCCTCTTAAACTGGTCTGCAAATCCCCGTAGCATGAACTTGAGTGTAGAGTTTAACCTCTCAACAAGACCATTAGTCTGGGAATGGTAGGGGGTGGTCTTCAGGTGCTTCACCCCACAGTACGTCCACAGACAAGCCAGCAGGTCTAACATGAAATTGGCACCTCTGTCAGTCAGTATTTCTTTTGGGAAACCTACCCTGCTGAACATCTCTAACAAAGCATTTGCCACCTTTTCTGCCTCAATAGAGGACAAAACCCCTCCCTCAGGGTATCTTGTAGCATAATCTACTACCACTAGGACATAATCTTTCCCTGTGGAACTTGGAGTACTCAGAGACCCCACAATATCCATAGCTACCCTGTGAAATGGCTTGTCCATCACAGGCAAAGGCATCAAAGGAGCTTTCACCTTGTCTACTGCCTTGCCTAACTTTTGACACTGCTTACAGGTCCTGCAGTACCCTGTTACATCTCTAGAAATTCCAGGCCCATAGAAGTTCTGCATAATGCGTCCCTTTGTATGTTTTATGCCCATATGACCTGCAAAGGGAATATCATGGGCTATGGCTAGAAGCGCCTTGATGTTAGGCTCTAGGCACTGCCAATTGCTGTATTCTCTCATCTTCTAGCCCTCCCTCAGGCATTCACTCTCTATAAAGTAACCCTTTGTCCCAGTATACAGATTCTCCTTCACTTTCCTTGAGAATCAGGTGCCTCCCTAGCTACCTACCTCAGGCCTTGCAATGTAGAGTCTGAGAGCTGAGCTTGTCTCAACTCTCTCTTTGTGACCCTTCCAGCTTCCCTTCTACAGGAAGTCTGGCATCCTCTGACAGTGGTGTCTCACTGTCAGCCAGGGTACTATTACTCACCTCTACCTTTTCAGTCACTCTGTCCAAGGGAACATCAGTACCCACAAGCAGCTGTGCCTCACCCTCGGTCTCACTGCTACAGCATTGCTTCCTCCCTGAAGTAACCACCTCACCATCCTGGCTGCAAGTATGCGGTCTGTCTGGGTCTCCCCCAGGCTACCAGACCCACATGCTTGTCTCGAAGCCTGACTGCGTTTAACTGCATTAACACATAGTACTGCCTCATCAAAATCCTTCCCTATCAGGACATCTGTAGGATGGTAGTTCAGTACCACTGCTGTCTCAAGACAACCTACTATCGACATTTTGTCTTTCCCGCTTATTGGCTCTCTCACCTTTTGTTCCCCACCTTGCCTCCATGGACATCTGTATCCCACATAGCACCACTGGTTGCATTCAATACATTTAACCCTAGGTATTGGACATGTACCTGGACTAGTGGCTTCCTGTGCTACTGGCAGATTCTGTAGGGGCAGTCTGGGCTGCCCATCATGGGTTCCTTTAGACCCATGAGTAGTACTGTGGGTCCCTTTCCTGTGCAGGGATACCCTGCTTGCTAGGCATAGGTCTCCCTTCTTCCCCAACTCATCTGAAGTAGCACATTGTCTATCAGCTAACCAGATCCTCATGTCCTCAGGCAAAGTGTTAAGGGCTTGTTCCCTCACCCAAATGTCTGCCAGCCCTTCAAAAGTGGTGACCTGACATTCACTCACCCACCTATGAAAATAAGTGCTCAGTTCAGCAACATATTCACACACACTTTCTTCTGCCTTGCTTCTATGCTCACAAAACTATTTCCTATAGGTTTCAGGTGTCAGCTTAAAAAATTCAAACAAGCAACTCTTAACAGCACTATAATCAAAACATTCATGATCAGTTAATTTATGCAGCACAGTTAAAGCTTTACCATGGAGTAAGGGGGTCAGGAGTGGTATCCAGAGCCTTTGGACAGCATCATACTGTTTGCATACCCTCTCAAACATATGAATGAAACTATCACATTTATCCTTATTGTTGAGTGCTTTCGTTCAAAAGAACTTCATCAGAACATGACATTGTAAAAATATACTCCCCTAAGTACCCTTCAACTCATGTCACATGTATAAAAAACAATAATAATGTCTAAAATACATTAATATATAATCAATTAAAAATACTTATATAATTCTACTAAACCATATATAATTGTGTAAAACTATCTTATACCATAACATTTTAACTTTAATATTAAACTAATGGGGCAGGAATCATTTAAACCTGGACAATTACATGCATTTAATAACAACTACCATTTCAATTCAGCTTCATCAAGATGTTCGTCAATGACCCACCCCCGGGCATCTTTTTTGACCTGTTCAATTATTAAAAAATTGAAATTATGTGCATCATATTTCTCGATATGTCTATAAACAACATTATTCAATTTTTTTTTTATTTTTAATGTCTAAAAGATGTTAATATACTCATCTTTTAAACTGTCTGCTGGTCTTTCCAATATAAAATGCAGAACATTGATTGCACTGGGCCAAATATACGTTTGCAGTATTACAGGAAAAATTACCTTTTATGTTATAAACTTTTTGGTTTATAGTAAATTTATCACTAGTATTCACACAGTGGCATGATGTACAATTACCACATTTTTTAGTGCCCATGCTCTGCCTATTGTTTGCATCACCAATTTTCCTTTCCAAACAAGTTTTTAAACATTTCCCTTTTCTATATACTGTCACAGTTTTTTCACCAACTTTATCAATAAGATCAACATCCCTGAAAAAAACTTCCCAATTTTTACATAAACATTCAACTATACAGTGACTGTCTAAGGAAAATTTTGTGATAAAACTGTTTTTATATAAGAATCCAAAAAAAGCAGACAGGACCAAGAAAAATAGATCCAAGGCAGGAAGCCAAACCAAGGCAAGCTGGTACTTTATAAAAATGTTCAGAAAACAATCTGATACTTTATTACGAAACAGTAAACACAAGCGCTTTCGCTCGGTCTCTGCCGAGCTTTATCAAGTTAAAAATATAAAGTGCAACAAAGCTTTAAATACATTATGGCTAGTTGTTAATTAATCAATTAAAACTTGAAATTGCTAAATTACTAAATTATTAAAACTCAGATCTGGTACATAAAAATCGATGCTGTGTCAAACCAGTTGAGACAAAAACATCCTGATAATGTCACAAAAAGGTGTTTGCGTGCTTTTGTGAAAATGTATTCTTGTGAAGAAAATTGTTTGACAAAGCCAGAAGGATAAATTGCTATTAATAATTGTTGAACTATCAGGATGTTTTTGTCTCAACTGGTTTGACACAGCATTGTTTTTTATGTACCAGGTCTGAGTTTTAATAATTTAGTAATTTAGCAACTTCAAGTTTTAATTGATTAATTAACAACTAGCCATAATGTATTTAAAGCTTTGTTGCACTTTGTATTTTTAACTTGATAAAGCTCGGCAGAGACCGAGCGAAAGCGCTTGTTTTTACTGTTTCATAATAAAGTATCAGATTGTTTTCTGAACATTTTTATAAAGTACCAGCTTGCCTTGGTTTGGCTTCCTGCCTTGGATCTGTTTTTATATAAGGCCACCTGGTGAACCGGTGTTGTAACATGTTCCATGTTAGATTCACTAATTCCTCTTAAAATAGGTGTATACACTCCACTGTTTTTTTACTAACAACTTCATTGTGAATTTCCATCAAAAAGTGTTCAGGATAACCTATCTTTTTAAACATATCCAATGCTTTATTGCTCCCAGTTTGAAACACTGCTGTGCCCTCAGATTCATTCAGCCTATGAAATATACTATCTCAAGTAGATATGCTTGCAAATTATGTTTTCAATTACTCATAGTCCAAAAGGCATGCAGAGTAATAATCGTATGCCATGACAAGCTAGGTGCTACAGGGAGAGGGGTAACTAAGGCAGGATAGGGGTGAGTGATCTAAGTACAAGCTAGCACAGTTGAAGGTCTTTGTCGCTGTTTTATGACTAGGAAATCACATTTTGGCTTGCTGGGAAAATGGACATAAAATAGCCTTATAAAAAGCTCACTCCTTTCTGAACCTTTTTCTTAACATCTACATGCTGCTTTTACCACAGTTTGTTAGTTGTTTTTTTCAGAGTAGGTATGTAGATGGGATGGATTGTTTTCTTCTGTGCATTTATCTGCACTCATAGAGTTATTAAGCCACCTGTCTGGACAATGGCAGCAGTAGTGGGAAAATGAGGAGGGTAGCGTCCAGCTCATCATGTGGGATGTACATGTATTCTCAGGCAAAATAAGAGATACAACCCATTTTAACATTATCAAGGACCTCCTCCCATTTGGCCATGCCCAGTACACTTGCCAAGGCAAGGAAACAGAGAGCAGCTTCACTACATGTCCAGACCACCTCCTCTGTCTTGTTTGAGCTAGATGCTTCAACATTCATCCAGATTGAAGAGCTCCTCACTGTATCCCAGAAAATGAATACAGATGCCCTGTAATGGAACATCATTTCTGCCACTTGCATCTAGATGTCATTCTTGGTCATACAAAGCTTCACCCTATGACTCATTTCTGACTTCACCACTGCACTCTGGTACAGTACATGCAATACTGTTACACTTACATCCATATGAAAGTCAATATTACCATTGTGTCTAAGCGTACCTGTGAGCAAGGCTCAAAGAAAAATAAAACTCCTCCTCCTGAGGTGCAGGTTACAGAGAGATGTAAGAATTAAAACTAATACCATCAAAGCAAGCTATGTCAGGGATGTGCAGGAAGCACATCTTAGTCAATTCAAACAAATGTGGGAAACAGTGAGAAACATTCTAAAAGGTGCAGCATCCCTTTTACTTAACAACAACCAGATAACATCATTAAAGATAATGTTGCCCCCTCATCAGCTGTTGCAGCATTCACATTTGATAGCTCAAAGCTTCTGACTCTTGCTGCTCTGTTGCAAAACATTTCTGCATTACAAGTCAGAGTCTTTTGCATAACCTTAATTGAACCTTTAAGCACTAATTTCATACATTTCACCTCGGCACCCTAAAACTTGGTAGTTCTATTGTTAGTTCACTGCTTACTTAAATTTATGATCTTAAGTTCAAGCCTTGATTTATCCTGCACAGCTTTGTACATTGACAGAGGATTCCACTACCTACAGTCCCTCCCCTTCTAGTGAAGCTGATTTTTCCTCCCATTGCAAATGTTTGCCCACTGGCTAAAGTTCTAGAAAGAATACTTTACAGTCAGCTGTTAAATTACATTATCAAATGTGACATCTTAAGACACAAGCAACATGGCTTTCACCCAAATCACAGAATGCTCATGGCTAGATACTCCCTCACTAGAGAAATGTGTGATAATATGTACAACAGGATACTTTCTAGTTATCCAGACATGAAACAAGTCTTTGAGACAGTGCAATATATAAGACTATTTGAAAAACTATCCTCCTATGATTTCTACAGCAAAGTAAACCTTAGATGGAACATTTAGGGTGTTGGGTCACAATATCCAAATAAAAATAAAGCTATATATCCATGGGAAGTGACTCTGGATTTGGTGTTAAGACACTCATATTCTAACTTTTTATCAGTGACCTGCCTTGAGATTTTCTTAATATAAATCATCTTCTTTATACAAGTGAGATTGTTATTGTGAAATCTGGCAAAAACTTACAGTCTACCTCTTAGGCTCTAAAGGAGGACTTCAGGGTACTATGGGGATTGGCTTACACCTAATAACTTATGTTCATGCACAAAGGGCACTTCTACCATGACATGCATATTTCTAGTTCAGAGACATGTTAGCTGTGATGGGGTGATATTTCATTATAAGCTAATTAACATGTCTTTGAATCGCATTTACAACCACGACTTGGAGATCTAATTGATCTGCGTGGCATGGGGGTAACATATTACTTGTGTAGGCAGCGGCAGTCCCCCCCACTCACACACACACACACACACAACACACACACACACACACACACACACACACACACACACACACACACACACACACACACACACACACACACTGCTACATGCACACACACACACACACACACACACACACACACACACACACACACACACACACACACACACACACTACAGTCCTTTAACTTGTTCCTGCCTGTCTACTCTCCCATCTTCTCCTCATCCCTGTTTAGGTGAAATGCCGTTATGGCACTATACTAATAATCCCTGGTGCCTGGTGTATTCCTCACCCCTGATCCCCATACTGCCATTGGTGCTGTGATGCACTTAGGCTAGAGGTAATCCCTGGTGCCAAGTGTATATTTCAGATGCCATAATAATGTTGTTAACAGTGTGGCACCTTAATCCCCGGTGTCCTGTGCATCCCAAAACAAAAAACTCACACTAGGAAATGTCTCAACAATTCATTTAATGAACAGCAAACTTCAACATGTTTTTATGAGTATATTTTATATATTGTTTTGTTTAATGTAATTAAGTAATATTATCGGTGGGTTGTGTCATGTGATTGTTTGCTTAGAGTATTAATTGCAAATGACTGAACTAATTGTTGTCTAAGCACTGAATAAGGATTACACCCAAAAGCTTTGCTGCTGAAGTTTGTTGTTCATTAAATTACTTGTTGAGCTATTTCCCAGACTAATTGTTTTTGTTTTAGTATGTTTCCTATATACTTGAGGCTGAGTTCACTGCTATATTGTCCTTTTTATCATTTATCATCTTGTGCATCCCCCCATCCCCCCTAATCCAGGTAAGTCCATTGGTGTGATGACAGCACTTAAGAGTCTGCACTAGTGGCTAGTGATTCCCACCCCACTATCCCAATCCCCAGCGTAATGTTGGTCCTGGTATGGTACTTTATATAGTTTCATTGGTGTCTAATGGTTCCCCCTAACCCCTTTCCCTGTTTTGCTGTCAGTGTCATTATGGCATTTGCAAAGTAGTTCATGGTGCCTGTTGGTTCGCCAATCATGCTTGGTGGTTGAATACTGCCTTTTGGCAACATGGTGGGGAGAGTTATGCTAATGTATTCAGCCATGTAAATGACTTGCTGAAGGTGCTGCTCAGAGGCCACATAGCTCACAGCATATGCCCCCTCCCCAGAATGCCTCATTAGCATCAAGCATGACCATGTGGACAGCCGTTCATGTTGTTGCATATCCTCATGCTGAAAGAGCATGCATCCCCATGTAAGGGCTGTTCTTGAATCACAAAAAGGTACCACAACATGTAAATAGAGGTGCACATGTTGTGGTACCCATATGAACCCACTTCATGGTCATAGGTACCCCAAGACCCTCCTTTATCATTAATGGTTGCTTTCGTGTAATTTGTTTTGTTTCATTGCCTTCTTCTATTTTTTTATATTGTGATGCATTTTCATTACACTGTGTTTAAATTGCATTCTGCTTTCAATTGCATATTTAAACTAGGAAAGAGCCCAGAGCTGGAAATGTTCATTCAGATTGTGCCATAGACTGCTGTGAGGGAAAGGTTAGTTTGCTTTTCTTATATTGATTTCTTGCAATTATTTTGCTTTATCGACTTCTTCTGTTTTGTATATTATGGTGTATTTCCGTTACACTGTGTTTTAATTGTATTCTGCTTTCCATTGCATATTTAAACTAAAAAAGAAACCATAGATGTGTATCTTGTACGTCACAAAGAGATTGCAACAGGTCAGTTAAGGTTAATTACCGGTAAAGTGAATGAGCAGCTAGAAAACAAACCTTGTACTTAAGGCGTGAAAAATAAATATTTCAAGGCTTTACTAGAAAAGCTCACTCAGACTCTACCATTGAATGCTGTGAGGGAAAGGTTAGTTGTTTTTTATCTTCCCTGTAACGTCATTTGCTCCATTGCCTTCTTCTGTTTTGCATAAAGTGTATTTTTTCATTACTCTGTGTTTTAATTGTATTCTGCTTTCAATTGCCTATTTAAACTAGGAAAGATACCAGAGTTGTGTTTCTTGTGAATCACACAGAAATTCAAATGTTCCCACCCTCTCATCATGTTGTTGATTTTTTAAACTCAGTTGTCTCTCTCTAGTTTTCTGCCCTTTACGTTAATATGAACATACATTTCCTTCCCTGTCCTCTTTCATTGGCTATTGTCAGTAAACACACAATTATCATTTTGTGATGTCACTGTCACTCAGCTATTTAAATTTATTGGCCATTTCACTGTATTCCATAAAGTCAGTGTACTATGCATGCACTTACATCCACTCTGTACTGCTCTTTTAAAATTAGTGGCTCTCCTCTTAGATTGCTAAAGCTTTGAGTTACACCCTTATTAATATCTATCTGATTAGTGCACACTGTAATTCTTAAAATATTAATCCATCTTACCTTTAAAATCTGCAACATCTGGTCCAAGACCACCAATTATTGGAGAGCCCACATTCTGCCTCTCAGTAGTCATCTTGGGATTAGTGCTTCTGTTTTGCTTCTGGTGAGAGAAGGAGCATAGGAACATTATTTTCTGGAGACTGCCAATCACCAGAAAACCTGATAATGGCTTCATAGCTGCCAGCTTGGAAATCTGGCTTACGCTGTGCTCCTGTTGGGAAAGGGAGCAGAGGTCATTGATTCCTGACTGTCACTGATTGGGCAGTGAGCATCTATGTGGGACCTTCCTGATTGGTCTTGTTGCTATTCAAGGCGTCTACCAGGAAAGGGATACAGACCCCGGCATTATCTGGGACAACATTGTTGATCACCAAAGAGCCAGTGGCCTGCTCCTCATCTTCTGATTTGTGCTACTGTTTTGCATTTGATGATAGAAAAAGCAGAGGGGTATTGTATCCTAACAGCATAAAGCTGTGATGAGACCACACTAGTCGTAGCCAGGCAGTAACCAATTAGGGGAATCCCCAATATTCATAATTCTTGACAAAGCTAATTCATTCTTTTCAGTAAGTACTGCTTGATTAGCTGCTATCTAATCTGACTTCTGAATATCTCCCTAAATACTTCATTCATAAATCATCAGGGTTCACTTTAGTAGTTTCCTCGCAAGCATTTTGCAGTGCCCTGTATAGATGCAAGCATCTTGCATTGACATTTTTCCTGTAAAATCACCCTTGAAATTTCACCAATACCTAGTTGCACACAGGGTAACTAATTTGCAGTGACAAGCACTGCCCCCAGAGTTGCAAACCAGATATTCCACACATTACTTTATATTCTCACTGCAAATATCTAATTAATAAAATGGGGCCTGTTACCATGGATATGAACTTTCCCCATTATCTCCGTTAGCAGCTCAGTGGATATAGGCAACCTGAGGCAATGAAGAAATTGCCACGTGTTTACTGACAACCAGCTGATTCTCAAACAAACTGATAAGGTATGTGAGGGATGTATTTGCATAATGTCACTGGAGGCAAAGCTTTCACATAAAAGTTCTCCTAATGTCAAACAGATTGTTAGCAGTACACACACTATACAAAGCAGACATAGGATCATAGGTGTTTTATAGGCTAAAAACCACAAGTGCCTTTTTAAGCCTATAAATCTCAAATCTCTGACAAGTTCTGATACCCTTGATCAGTGAAAGCAGGGGCTTGGGAGGTGAAACATTTACAGGTAAACATTTTTACCAAACAAGAGAACATGTATACCTTCATATGCTGAGGCACTTATATGTAACCTTCCTAAACCCCAAAGACCTCCTATATAAAGAACACATAACAAATGCTATCAGCAACCCTGAATGCACTCTTTCAAAACAACATCCATATTCACACATACACCTACATCCCATGGAGCCACTACTTCTAAGCCCATAAGGCAACCCACCACACCATTCAACATTCTGGTAATTGGACAATCCATTGTGAGACATACTGATGTCCCTCTCACCAGGCTGAGTAATGAGAACGTCACAATCAGTTACTTATCAGTAGTCAGTATCCACAATATTATGCACACACTCAGGTGATTGGACCACAAGTACCAGTATGACTCAGTCATAGCCCATGTGGGTGTAAATGGCCTGAGATGTGCCTCCGTAGACTATATGAAGACAGGCATCATGGAGCTCTTGTGATATCTGACCCAGGCTGGCAGAAGAGCAGCTAGCTCAACCAGTGCCCTGTGCCACCAGATATGCAGACACAGAGTTTTGTAAATACAGACTTCCTGGACCAGATTGTCAATATGCTGACCAGGGGCACAAACATACTGCAACTGGTCCTCACTAATATTTGAGAGGACTGTGTACCACAGAGTGTAAGGCAAGATCAGACGACTAAATGGTCTCATTTGAAATAAAAGTAAAACCCAGAAGCCCCCCCCCACCCCCGCTAACCCTGTAATGTTCAGGAACTACTCTAAGTCTAACTTCCTCCTAATAAGTGATAACCTGGCAAAATTTCAAACCCCCATAAACCCTGAGAACACTGCTACTTATGCAGAAATGTTCAAAGAAACCCCTTACAAGCATGTTAATAGCTACATAGAGGCAGTGTACCCACCAGGAATAAGTACAGAACTAACTCAAAAAATAATCTACACTGGTGGAATCACAACATCAATAGGCTGTTTAATAGAAGGAAGTAATTTATGGCAAAATTTAGGAGGTGTAACACCCAGCAGGATAAAAGCACTCTCAAAAAACTAAACAAACAGCTCAGAGGACCGATAAAGTCTACCAAAACAAAATTAGAGGTATATTTGACCTCCCAGGCCAGTAACAACCACAAGGCATTCTTTAACTATGTCCACAATCTCAAAGGCAATACTCAATTGTGTGCAAAGTTTATTGTTAACGGAGCTAACTATGCTGATATAGCAAACATATTGGCAGACAAATTCAGCTCTATCTTTATCCCTCTCTCCCCCTCAACTTTCCCTCAGGAAATATCATCAAATACAATAGGGAAGAGATCCTCAATGCACTCTCTTAGGGGAAGAATACTGCATTGATAGGCCAAGGCAATAGCCCAAGCTACCTTCTAAATAGAGTGAAACATGACCTATCAGGTCCTCTGGAAACATTATTTAACTGTAGACTTCAGACTTCATGACAAAGCAGTGGATGAGAGGCAAATTGGTTCATACTGCCTACCTTGACCTGACCAAGGCATATGACACAATACCAACTCAGGCATTGTTAATAAAGTCTAGAGGTTAGGTATAAACCCTTATTTAACCCAGTGGATAGCCAGCTGGCACAGAGACAGGATCTAGGAAGTTAGGACTGGGAAATCTACCACTATAAGGAGGCCAGTCACAAGTGGAATCCCTCAGAGATCAGTCTTGGGACCACTCCTTTTTGGCATTTACTTCTCTAAAGTCAAGGTCAATGTCAAGGGCCTCTGGCTAACCAAATCTGCACACAATTGCAAATTAGGAGTAGTCATAGAATTCCCAATCAATATTAATGTTCTCCAGAAAGGGCTGACTCATAAAATAGCTTGTGTCAGAGCCATGGACTAAAACTTAATGCCACAAAATGCATAATATTATCGTTCATGAAGTTATCCACAGTGATAACTATCATATTGACTACATACCCTTAAGAGTTGATCCAGTAGCCAGGGACTTGAGAACACACATATACAGTAATCTAGCCTTTGACCATCATGTGTCTACATCATTCCATGTTGCACAACTTATAAACAAATGTATGGTGTCTAGATCCAAGAAGGTCACTGTTCCACTGTATTTGGCATTCATCAGACCTATCACTGAGTACAATGCCCCCTTTGGCATGTACCTAACCAGGCACATTTAACAACTGGAATGTTCACAGATGTTCCTCGCTAAAAGAATACAAGGCATAAGTAACATGCCCTATACAGACTGTCTCAAAGCTATAGCCCTGTATTCAGTCTACTACAAGCTTTTGAGGAGAAATCTTTGCCTGGCCTACAAGGCATAGTCAGACCCTACTCTGATGGACCTCTGGCAAATCCACAAAACATAGAGCACCAGAATTACCCATTCTAAAGACTTAAACCTTGCCTGTGATTTAAATAGGACCTACTGGAGAAACAAGCATGTATTCTAGACTACCCCGTCTCCTGGACAGGCTCACCATCCATGTGAAGAGCAGAGTTCCTCCCTAAATTAATTCAAGTGCAACTTGGACAATTGGATGGACAACAGGAAATCTGAATCTATATCATTTTATCTAAGGTTCAGTACAGTGAGCCTTTGTTCGTCGGACTTTATACAGCGAATATTCACTTCCATGCATGCTCACTTAGATGAATTACTTCCACAGGGAAAGTAACAAGTTATCCAGCATTCGGACTTTCACACAAAGCACAGTATTAAACCCACCTAGGTGGGGTGCTGCACCCCCCACCCCACACCACCCCCAATTATATATACCAACTCTAAGATCACATTACAGTGGGGAAAAGGGCAAATTTCTAATGCTGGGCAACTCGTTACTTTCCCTTGGAAAGTAATTCATTGAATTGAACATTTTCAGAAGTGAACATTCTCTGTATAGTTTCAATGAACAAAGCTTTGAGGTAATGAACCTTTGATAAAATGATATAGACCCAAACATCCATCCCTGAGTTGTCACCTATGTCCTTAATGAACACAGGTAGCTTGTAAACGGTTCAGTTCCCAGGCTCCTGCCTGTACATTTTACATCTTTCAAGCCTCTGCTTACACTTATCAAAGGTAGCAAAACTTGTCAAAGATTTGAGATGCATGGCTAGGTTTAAAAAGGCCCTTGTTGTCATCATCCCAGTACATACATATGAACCTGTAATGTTACTGTTTCTTCTCTAAACTACTTTTTGCTTCAAGCCTAATTTAGTAATTAATTCAGATCTAAATATTTACTCCCAGTATTTCTGTAAAATCAATGTGGCACAGCGGGTAGCATTGTTGTCTCACAGCAAGAGGTTCCACAATTCATTTCTTGGCTGGGGTGTCTTTTACATGTCCTCCCTGGGTTCATGTCAGTTTCCTCCAGCTGCTCTGGTTTCCTCCCACATTACAAAGGCATGCAGTAGGTGGACTGGATACTCTTTATTTATTATTTTATTTAACATTTGTTAATGGGGAAAGTCCGACTTGGAACGAGCCAATTTTCAGCGGAGGCCCGGGGAGAAACGCTCCAGATGCATGGCTATAGATGTGAGTGTGCATGCAAGTGTGTGGTGTAGAAGAACTACCACAGCAGGGCTAGCCACCCTGCAGCATAAACCTTGGCTGTAAATGATTGTTACTGTTGAAGTGACATGCCAACCCCAACTACAACAATAGGAAAAGGGGTTGGGGATGGATGGAGTTTAATGTCTGCATCATTTAATGAGTAGGGCGTAATCAAAGCCTTTTCCTTATCAAAATGTTTAACTGTAATGGTGTTTACAGTAGTCATTACAGAAAACAATATTGTTTTCTGTTTATTTTTTTCTGCTCTTTATCAAGAATGAATGTAAGTTTCAAGGGCAGAGGTGTTTACTCCTGGTCATGCTCAGTCTGTTTTCATTGTGAGACTGTATTGTTTTGTTTGGCAAATGGCTGCCAGTGTTTGTGCTATAAAATCTGAAATAAAAGTTCTAAATTAAATCCAAATTTGTGTAATCGTTGCAGAGAAGTGGTGTGCACACTGACAGGGGCGGGAGATGGGCAGTGGCTTATCTATTACCCTGTCTAGACTCCCATTAGAATTATGCAAGTCAGGTGGTTTGCATTTGAATTTCCCATGATAGTTGGTCCTAGTAGGAACTGCTGGAAACTGTAGAAACTAATCTCCTTATAGGCTCTTACAGGCTCACTCCCTTACTGCTCATGTATATTGTACATGTGTACCATGTAAAACTGCTATATTTTATACTTTGCATTAGTGATGCTTATATTCTGCTGTTTGTTGTCTACTATATACATGTAACAGTGTTCACATTCTGATGTCTGTTAGCGGTGCTTGTAGTCTGCTGTTTGTTGTATTCATATACTTTTAACAATGACTATATTCTAATTATTTTATTCATTGCATATACTTAAATGGCCCAGGTCATAGCTTAAAATGGTTCTAGAGAAAAGTTCACTTACCGTACATTTATTAATTAATGTATTAATTTATTTCTTTATTAATGAATGAAAACACTGCTCCCCTTTTACCTACAGACTGCAAGCCACTCTTTTCCGGGGGAAAACCAGAAAACCATTACCTCTGACTTGATGGTAATAGTTTTCAGCCTGGGTACTTCACACCGAGCAGGAAACCACTTCACTGCATGCTTAAGATCACATTAACTTCAGTGAAAGACGGTAACAGCATCTGCTGGTACAAAAGGAACATCCATCATGCTCTCAAACTGAATACTCACCTTGTCAGCACTTTGAAATATTATCCCTGAAAATCAGGAAAGGTCAAGGAAACAATACATGCCCCAAAAGATATATTAAATGCCCAAAATGATACATCTGTTGCTGTTGAATATAGAGAATAAATGGCATACATCAGTAGGTCCAGAACATCACACTGCTGTAGCATCTCCTATAAGACAATTGCAGGATATGTAGTTATATGCCCTGTCCAGGTCCACAAAACACATTTAGACAGTGCTGACATATTCCTATGACCTCTCCAGTATTTGTGCAAGGAAAAAGAGCTGATCCATGACTTCACTACCAGGATGGCATGTGCTTTGCATCTCTTGAAACAGATGGTCATTTGCTGGATAAATTCCTTTCCAACACCCTGGCATAGGTTTTGCCAGTGATGCTTAGGAGTGTGATTCCTCTGTAAGTGGAATATTCCTTCCTGTCTCCATTTGAAAATAGGGTTAACTGCCCTAGTTTGCAAGTCTAAATGCACTGCTTCTATTCCCCAAACAACATTGAAAAGGTATATGAATCATGACACACCACAATATTCATTACCTTCACCATTTTTGGATGGATATTATCTGTTCTTGTCATGGTGTCACTGTTTACTTGCAGCAATGACCTCAACCAGAGAAATGGAACCAAACCCACTAGCATCTTTAAGCGCTGCCTTTTCAGAGAAGGGTGTGTTCACCATTCACCAGATTTTCTACCGACTGACAATATCCCAGTCAGAGGTTCTCTGCCTTTGTTGGAGCAGTCTGATAATGTTACACTTCCCCATCCTGAGTCCCTAGATGATTTCTTAGAACCTTTCTGAGACCATCTGAAAGTAATTTCCATACATACATACATACATACATACAAATATTTCAAGCACAGGCATTAATGCCCTTCTAGCCTGCCAATATACTAAAGCAATTGTTCCCATAATAAGTGTCCAGGCTGTTCTTAAAAATATCTAAACTAGTAGCTGCTTTAATGTAATTTGGTAGTCTGTTCCAAGCATCAGCTGCTCTCTCAGAGAACCAAATAGTACACTTCTCATTCCTAGAGAATCTTCTACATAGGTTGTATGATAATTCTCTACTACTTTTTGATAACCCCAAACATTCATAGAGGTATTTGTCTCTAAATGTCCTTTTTACCTGAATAAGATCTCCTCTTAGATATCTATAAGAGACACTGTACAAATTCATATATTTTAGTATTTTATAATAACTTAAATTTTCGCATCCGTGGATGGCTTTGGTATATTTCCACTGTACTCTTTCCAGTTTACTCATGCTTGTTTTCTTATAGGGTTTCCACAGTATACCCCTACTAAGCATATGTATACTTAACTTGCTTGATTTTTACCTACAATCACAGTGCTGCTATTCTTTGTATCCTGTCTTGACTATATGGTTGAATCAGTGAAATGTGCAGCATGTATTTTCATTTTGTACTTTTATCTGAGATTGAATCAATATCTGTATCTGTACATTGCATATGTATCTCAAGGTTATTTATAAATGTGGAGCTTTTTCCCCTGCTGTCCACTGAAAAAGGACATTTTGTCCAGTCGTACTTTCTCAGTAAACAAATGTAAAATAATACATATTGTTATTCCATACTCAAGTTTGGGTCTAAAGTAACTAACAAACAATTACTTCATCATTTCTGACTTCCTAGACTTTCAAAATGTTTTTATACAACCTATAGTTTTATAACTATCATTAATCAATTGGATATGATTAACTAACTCAAAACTTGATCTACCCATATACCCAGGTACTTAAATGTATCTAAATTTTCAATCCCCTTGTGCTGTATTAAATATTCAACTTTCAATTTATGTCTCCCAAATCTCATGTGCTTAGTTTTTGATGTATTTATCAGCATATTATCCTCCTTGCCCAAAATGGTGAATTTAGTCTTTTTTTTTTTTGTATGGTCTTGCCAAACATATCAATGTCTTCTCTTCAGTGACTGTCACAGTTATAGCCTTCCTGTCTGTTACTGCCTATAGGTAACATCTAGAGACACCCCCAGCATTACATGGGAGGACTCTTTCTTTTTTCAGTTATCTATTAATGATGATGTCCAACACTCAACTTTAGGGTATATAGGAATGCTTTTCAGAACTCAGGCTGCACAGAAACATTATCTAGACATTCCTAAGGAACTCTGGCTATACATTTTGGCTTGTCAGGTGTTTCCAGCTGTTTTGCTAGTGGTCTGACCAGCTTACCACAAGACTGTGATCAACTTGACAGTTCAGAGTTTCTCTTGACCTCAGTGTCCACAACACTCAAGGTGTGATGAAACAACAACAAAATTAATCCTCAGTTTCTGGCATTATGTGCTTTGGCACAAAATACACTTAAAAACATCCAAGATTTCAAACATGGTGTTTATTGTTGACAAAAGAAAAATTTAATAACAGGTAAAGCTTTCGGGTTAACCACCCTTCATCAGTACATAACATCAAGTGAATATCAAAGCCATTTAAATAGGGATAACAATTAAAAACACATGATTCAGCCAGCCTAACAGAAACACCTTTTAATTACATATTTAAAACACTACTTTTTATATAAAAAATCTTTTTCTTAAAGAAATATCTATATCTAATCTAATATATAAGACATTCCACATATATAATCATTCATAAATATTCATATCTAAAATATTCTATATTTAAAACCCTAAACAATCTATAGTATAATATTAAAATATATATTAAGACCATGTAAACAAAAAAAAATCAAATATTTTCTTTGTCTTTTAATTAACATTGGCTTTAAACTAACTGTTACATTCAAACCTGGTTTTGCTTCAGCATCTAACCTAATAATCCACTCAAATTCTTGTAATTCTAGCATATTGTTAATATCCCCTCCCCTCATACCTAAATTTACTTCACATATTACTCTAAATTTAAAAGTATGGCCTTCATTTTCTATAATGTGCTTACTGAGTGCATTGGTTAGTATTCCCCTTCTAATTTCGGATTTATGCTCTATTATACGTTCTTTTAGTTTTCTAGTTGTTTTTCCTACATAATATACTGAGCAATTGACACAAGTTGCTAGATATACTACTCGGGATGTATTACAGTTAGCCAAACATTTAAACTCAAATTTTTGCTTAGTTACAGGGTGCTCAAAAATGTTTGACGAATCATATATATCTACGCAGCAAGTACAATTGTAGCACTTCTGAGTTAAATTCTTACTTAAATATTCTATCTTTTTTTCGTTGAAATCTTTAAAACATAATTTTTGCTTTAAATTTTCTAGATTTCTAAAGGAAAATTTTGGTTTTATTCCTATTATATCTTTTACCTCTGGCATAGTTAACATTATCATCCAATTCTTTTCTATTATATTACATACATCCCTTGTAAGGGCATTATAAGTAGTAACATATCTAAGTACGTCTTTTTTTCTATCTAACGCTCTTACTAACTGTCTCATGCCACTACTAAAGAAAGGGCTATATTCACCACTTCTTTTTATTTTTACCTCTTCATATACTGCATTTATATGCTGAAGAGAATAGCCAAGTCCTATAAAATCTTGTATCATTTCTTCCACTTGAAATGTAAAGTTAACATCCTCTGTATTCAATTTACTGACTCTTATTAGCTGGGCTTTTAATACTCCTTTAAAGGTGTGCATTACATGCATGCTATTTTTCCTAATACATCTATTGGCATTCACTTCTTTCTTATAAATCATTGTTTGCATTCTATTATGTTTAATATAAAGTCGAATGTCCAAGAAGTTTTTAGCTTCTGTGGATGAAGTCATTTTAAATTTCAAAAAATTAGTTGTCATATTCAAATAATCAATGTAATTACTTAATTCATCAGAGGTCCCCTCCCATATGAAAAAGCAGTCATCCACAAATCTTTTATAGAACTTTATCTTAGCATTAAAAGTATTACAGCTATTTAGAAGAAATTGCTTTTCCCATTGGTGCAATACTAGATTTGCATATGTATTCGCTACTGGGGTGCTGTGGTGATAATGGATAGGGGCAAATATTTTGAAAAATTCAGAAATTTTCTTGCAGATCCAGTAACCTTTAAAGAAATTACTATTAATGATGTAAAAAAATGTATAACAGATGTTAATATGATAATCTATGATTTGCATTTAACTCAGGATATTTCTATTGACCTTTTTAACTATTTTTCTGTACCTTGCCCCAGAATAGCATAGATCTATGGTACACCTAAAGTACATAAAAATATGGATGACCCCCCTCTTAGGCCGATAGTGTCTGGTAATGGATGGGTGACAGAGCCCATCTCCAAATATTTGCAAATGCAATTAAGCAAATATTTAGTGAAGTGCCCAGGTATTCTTAAAGACACTGAAAACTTGTTATCTGATTTGTATAAATGGTATGAATCTAATACTGATGGAACATTTATGTTTGTAACATTGGACATTGTATCATTATTTACTGTGATTCAGAATTAATATGGGCTGGATGCAATAAGAAGTTCTCTTGGTTCTGAAACATGCATCAAAGCAAGGGAAATAGAAAATGTTTGTGCCTTACTGGATGTTGTTCTGACAAAAAATATTTTTTGTTTGACAAAAAGTTTTATCTTCAGCTTACTGGGGTGGCAATGGGCACCCCAGTAGCGAATACATATGCAAATCTAGTATTGTACCAATGGGTAAAGCAATTTCTTCTAAATAGCTGTAATACTTTTAATGCTAAGATAAAGTTCTATAAAAGATTTGTGGATGATTGCTTTTTCATATGGGAGGGCACCTCTGATGAATTAAGTAATTACATTGATTATTTGAATATGAGAACTAATTTTTTGAAATTTAAAATGACTTCATCCACAGAAGCTAAAAACTTCTTGGACATTCGACTTTATATTAAACATAATAGAATGCAAACAATGATTTATAAAAAACAAGTGAATGCCAATAGATATATTAGGAAAAATAGCATGCATGCAATGCACACCTTTAAAGGAGTGTTAAAAGCCCAGCTAATAAGAGTCAGTAAATTGAATACAGAGGATGTTAACTTTACATTTCAAGCAGAAGAGATGATACAAGATTTTTTAGGACTTGGCTATTCTCTTCAGCATATAAATGCAGTATATGAAGAGGTAAAAATGAAAAGAAGTGGTGAATATAGCCCTTTCTTTAGTAGTTGCATGAGGCAGTTAGTAAGGGCGTTAGATAGAAAAAAAGACGTGCTTAGATATGTTACTACTTAAAATGCCCATACAAGGGATGTATGTAATATAATAGAAAAGAATTGGATGATAATGTTGACTATGCCAGAGGTAAAAGATATAATAGGAATAAAACCAAAATTTTCCTTTAGAAATCTAGAAAATTTAAAGCAAAAATTATGTTTTAAAGATTTCAAAGAAAAAAAGATAGAATATTTAAGTAAGAATTTAACTCAGAAGTGCTACAATTGTACTTGCTGCGTAGATATATATGATTCATCAAACATTTTTGAGCACCCTGTAACTAAGCAAAAATTTGAGTTTAAATGTTTGGCTAACTGTAATACACCCCGAGTAGTATATCTAGCAACTTGTGTCAATTGCTCAGCATATTATGTAGGAAAAACAACTAGAAAACTAAAAGAACGTATAATAGAGCATAAATCCGAAATTAGAAGGGGAATACTAACCAATGCACTCAGTAAGCACATTATAGAAAATGAAGGCCATTCTTTTAAATTTAGAGTAATATGTGAAGTAAATTTAGGTATGAGGGGAGGGGATATTAACAATATGCTAGAATTAAAAGAATTTGAGTGGATTATTAGGTTAGATGCTGAAGCAAAACCAGGTTTGAATGTAACAGTTAGTTTAAAGCCAGTGTTAATTAAAAGACAGAGAGAAAATATTTGATTTTTTTTTGCTTACATGGTCTTAATATAAATTTTAATATTATACTATAGATTGTTTATGTTTTTAAATAGAGAATATTTTAGATATGAATATTTATGAATGATTATATATGTGGAATGTCTTATATGTTACATTAGATATAGATATTTCTTTAAGAAAAAGATTTTTTTATATAAAAAGTAGTGTTTTAAATATGTAATTAAAAGGTGTTTCTGTTAGGCTGGCTGAATCATGTGTTTTTAATTGTTATCCCTATTTAAATGGCTTTGATATTCACTTGATATTATGTACTGATGAAGGGTGGTTAACCCGAAAGCTTTACCTGTTATTAAATCTTTCTTTTGGCACACAGAAGTGTTTTGGAGTATTTTGGCGAATCAAACCAGGACTTTGTTCATTTTGTTTATTGTTGACAGACCATAGGTTCATAGGTTCATAGGTTCATAGGTTCATACTAGGCTATCTGCCCTAAGGCATTTATAAGCCTAGCCCAAATTATTGTGCTTTCGCCACCCTATATGAAAAAAATACTGTGCCCATTAGTTTGTTGTGCCTCTGTCCAGCAGTGACCCAGAGATGATTCCCGGGGTAAACCTACGATCTCCCATCCACAGGTCTAGATTTCTCTTGAACAGAGTGTGCTCTGCCTCACATGGACCGGGATTTTATTCCACAGCATATTTTGAGGTGGAGCATGTCCATTAATTGAATAGAGCTGGAGTTTCTTCAATCTGGCAGCATATGACATCATTGGTCTGATAAGTGAAGGATCTGGATGTGAATCCTTCATGATCAGGTGGGCAATGTAGAAGGTCTTTCTAACCACTTTAGCAATGTGAGTGTCAAGGCCACTGTCAACCTGGGTCCCCAGGTCCCTGATAACCTCTTCTGTGCTTAGTGGATTGCCACCTATATGGTAGCTTGGGGTTACCTTGTTTTTCCCGAAGGGTATGACTATACATTTTTTGGCGTTTAACTTCAGGCCAAGGCTATCTGCCCTAGGGCATTTATAAGCCTAGCCAGAGTTGTTTGGCTTTCACCACCCCTTAGGTTGAAGAATACTATACCCATTAGTTTGCCGTGCCTCTGTCCAGCAGTGATACAGAGATGATCCCTGGGGTAAACCTACGATCTCCCATCCACTGGTCAAGATTCCTCTTGAACAGAGCCAGTGAGGTGCTCTGTCTCACATGGACTGGGATTCTGTTCCACAGCATAGGGAGTCTCTGGGTGATGAATCTGTCCCTCCAGCACGTCCTATTTATATCTGTGTTGAGGTTTAAGTCTCTTGCTCTTGTGGCTCTGGTGGATTTGGATTTTTTGAGGTGGAGCATGTCCATTAATTCCAGGTTGGCCATGGCCTTGTATGTCAGGCATAGGTCACCTCTGAGCAGACGGTATGTGACTGAATAGAGCTGGAGTTTCTTCAGTCGGGCAGCATATGGCATATTTTTGAGCCCCTTTATCCTTTTAATGAGGAACTTTTGGGGTCTTTCCAATTGCTGCAGGTGTCGAGTAAGATACATTCCGAATGGGGCATTGTACTCAATCATTGGTCTGATAAGTGAAGAGTACAGGGGAACAATGACCTCCCTTGATCTGGATGTGAATCCCTTCATAATCAGGTGGGCAATGTAGAAGGTCCTCCTAACCACTTTGGCAATGTGAGTGTCAAAAGAAAGGTTACTGTCAACTTGGGTCCCCAGGTCCCTGATAACCTCTTCTGTGCTTAATGGATTGCCACCTATGTGGTAACTTGGGGTTACCTTGTTTTTACCAAAGGGTATGACTATACATTTTTTGGTGTTTAGCTTAAGGCCATGGCTCTGGCACCAGTTATCCATTTCTATGAGACCTCTCTGAAGGATATCTGTGTCTGATGGATTTTCAACTATGGCACCCAGTTTGCAGTCATCTGCAAACTTTGTCAGCCACAATCCTCCTATGTTTGCCTGCACTTCTGAAAAGTAGATGCCGAACAAGAGGGGGCCCAGGACTGAGCCCTGTGGGACACCACTTGTGACCGGCTTGGAGTCTGACATGGCACCAGCAACTCTAACCCTGTGGGTTCTGTCCTTGAGCCAGTTTGCAACCCATCTTGTGACATATGGGTTTACATTTAAGCTGGTGAGCTTTTCTATGATACCCGAGTGGGGTATTGTGTTCAAAGCTTTTGCAAGGTCAAGGTAGGCTGTGTGAACTGCCTTACCCTCATCAATGGCCTTGGTGACTGTTTCAAAAAAGTCGACCAAGTTCAAGAGGCATGATCTGCCCTTGACAAAGCCGAATTGGGTAGGATCCAATGTCTGTAGGTCCCCTATGTCTTTATTTATGAGTTCCATTATGATCCTCTCCATAGCTTTGCAGACCAGGCTTGTTAAGCTTATGGGGCGGTAATTACCAGGGTCCGTAGAAGCACCGCCTTTGTGGAGTGGGACCACAGTTGCCATATGCCACTCTTTGGGTACGTATCCTGTGGTAAGGCTAAGATTAAACAGCAGCCTTATGTGTGGGTTTAGTTCCTCATTGGGTTCGTGTAGCACACAGCCGGGGACACCATCCGGTCCCATTGATGCTGTGTTTTTAGCTTTAGAGAGGGCAGCTCTCACCTGGGCATTTGAGATGATTGGGAGGCTACACTCTGCTGGGATAGATATTTCTCCTTTTGTGGGGGGGGAGAAATTTTCACTGAACCTGTCTGCCAATATGTTTACAATGTCTGTGGGTTCAGTGATTTTTGTATCATTTTGGACTAATTCTGAGCATATCTGGGAGTTTCCACCCAGATTTCTAACATAGCTAAAGAAGGCCTTATGATTGTCTTTTGAGTCCTTGGCGATTTTTCTCTCAAAGTTGGCCTTGGATGATTTTATGAGTGATCGTAGTTTTTTACTAGTATTGATCAGAGATGTCTTCCCTTTAGGGATTTTGCTCTATCTTGTAGTAGCTTTCTCCTCTTGTTGTAAAGTTTGTTTATGGCTGGGGTCCACCAGATCAGGCGCTTGCCTTTGGTGGAAAGGGTCTTGATTTTATTTGGGATTGCTTGATCCATGCAATCCTGGAGGTGCTCAGAAAGCATTTGTAAGGGATTCAGCAGCGTGGGTTGTGGTTTCCAATGGCTCAGGGGCCTTGAAGGATACCACACCAGTCTTAAGAAGTGTGAAGTTGGCTTTTGAAAAGTTCTTCACTGTGGTCTTTTGTTGGGGTGGGGCGGGATGTGGATCTCCAGTGAAATTAGTTTATGGTCTGATCTCACCAATGAGGGATATACTTCCGATGTGGAGCATTTTGTCCCCATGTTTGTGATGATCAGGTCTAGTATATTTTCACCTCTTGTGGGAATGGTGACAAGTTGTTCCATAGCATTTGAGTTTATGAACTCCAGGAACCTTTGGGCTAGGGTATTGGGGCTTGAGTAATGTTCCCAGTCTATGTTTGGGTAGTTGAAGTCACCCAATATGATGGTGTTTGGAGAGACATTTATACTCTCCAGTGTCTTCAGGAAGGCTGTGGGGTTCCTGAGTTTGAGAGGGTGGCCTGTAACATGCTACAAACTGTAGAGCAGTTTTGCCTATGGTTAATTGCACCTGAATGGTCTCTGATGCTTCGTGAGTTGCCACCAGCCTGGAGGTGTGGGTATCCTTGATGAATATGGATACACCCCCTCCTTTTGTGGTATGGTCCGGGTTTTGGGGCCGAAACGCATGATATGAGGTAAAACCTGATAGTGCCAGGGTGCTCTCAGGAGCCTTGAACCAGGTTTCAGTCACAGCACAGACATCGATGTTCTCCATACTGAGGAGGGCTTCGAGGGCATGCATCTTGAGATTTAGACTTCTGGCATTGAACAGCATTACCCTTAGTTTTTTTCCATTATTGTTTTCTAGGGCGGTGGGTTTAGAATTTGAGCCTTGTCTAAAAAAGGCACTATGGGGGTGGCAAGAGCCTTTGCCAATATCCGGAAAACCCAGGGGTGACAGGTGCAAGCCGTCCCTTGCGAAGCAGCGTGGCTTGTCAAGCATGTCATTCCAGGCAGACAGACATTGGATCCCCTTAGAATGACACCAGAAATTAAGCCAATTATTAAAACTGATCATTTTGTCTCTGTATTGTGGCATCATTCTTGGTGAAGGTAGGATACTGCTCAGGGTCAGGGTCATACCAGCCTGGGCTACATAATCTGAGAGCTCCTTTATGTCTCTTTTCATGTAGTCCAGGGAGGTACATCTCAGGTCATTCACACCGGCATGGACAATGACTGAGTCATACTTGTACTTGCTGTGGAGTGACCTGAGTGCTTGTGTTATGACAATCACAGGTATCCTGAAGCAACTTACCTTTCAGGTTTGGACTAGAAAAGCCATTCTACCCATTAAGTCCCCTTCCAGAATTCTCCTCATCCCCTTCATAACTGTTGAAGTCTTCCATTCAAGTTACAGAATCCAGAAGTGGTAGCCTATCCAAGACTTAATCTAATGTCTCTAAGAAGACTGGATATCCTGAACAGATGTTACGTGCATATACATATACAAAAAATTAAGAGATTTGTCTTTTCTGCAGTTTGTAATTACACTGAGACAACCTTTGTCATACACTGTAAAAATCTCCTTATATCTCCTTGGGGAACCCTATCTTGAGTTATCTGTCAAGTGTAGTTATAGTTAATAATCATCTAGAATACATGTTGCATAGAATTGTCCTTTTGGAGTACAAGTTGGTATGTAGTATGTGATGTCTGTCTGCATACGAAAAAAAGGAGTTTTATTTTAAATCTAGCTCTCTATACCCATGAAGAGATTCAATTATTAGGCAACCACTCTCGTAATGTGGTAACTTCCCTCATCATTCAATTTTCAGTCACCTAAGTACTACAATAAAATGTGTGGAGCTTTCAGAACTGACCTGTTAATTTCAACATTTGTAGGTTTGTCTTTTTGCTGGCACAACCCTGTACACAAGCCTCTAATAACATCTAAGCTGTATTAATTTGGATTAATTAAGAGATGATCCACTGAAATGAATCTGACTTCAGTTAAAAGAAGTACACAATATTTTCTAATGGCCAAGTCAGATAAATAATTGGACTTTCATCTGTGCCTATGAGACCTTTAATAAAATGTAAACATTATTTTAAAATCAAGCATATTTAAGGGCATTGGAACACACCCTGCATGGATCTTAAAATTTCTTGCAGGTAATAAAGTGTTTACGTGTAGGGGTGTGACAACAGGAGTGACGGACCAAACAGCTGAGCTGAGTAGTTTAGGTTTGAAAGTGGCGAAGAACTTCAGAAAGGTACATCATTTTAATTTATAACCTTTTTTGGACAGAACAGTGTGTTATGAGGGCAGGTGAAAGCTTGACTCAATGTTTTAGTTCTCTGTTTGCTGTTAATGCTTTCCTGTTTCATTTTCTTTACTAGCCTGTGTTGTGCTCTTATTAAGTTGTATGAACCCGGACTAAGATTACCATGAGAAATTCTGCACAGATATGGGCAATTTTTGACTAGGAAGGATTTATAAACTAGGGGGTACCTTAAAAAAGTTTTTCTCTTTGAAAGTTGTTGTCTAAAAGAGAACTGTAGAATGCATACAGAATCTAATGTATCTCAGTTCATGGTGGAGGCTGTCAGAATTAGAATGCTTTCCATTCAAATTATAACTACTTAATAAATATAAAATCTCATTACTCTGTTACATACTTTTCTTATTTTTTGGTAAGTTATCGGATCATTTTTTGTCACAGGTACACTCACATAACTGGTTTTATGCAAAGTTTTTTGTAATAATGCAATATATGCCAGATTTTTTTACTGTAAAATTATTAATTCTATCCACTGATCTGAAGGGTAGAATTATATTTCTGAACTGTCCAGATTTTTACAGAATGTCCAGGTTTTTGCCTCATATTTTTTCTGGTCCTAATAAAATGTGTTGATTTATGACAAATCATTCAGGGATGAATTCATTAAATATTGACAGAAGTTTTGGACTTTATATACTTCAAAAAATGCATGCTAATGTAAAAGGTGGTATTCTATCATTCTTGTTCCTACATTTTTGAGAGCCATTATTAAAATCTGTCCCTGCTTTTGAGCAGCTGTTCTCCATTATTTTTGTCTTTGTCCAGATTTCTTGTGCTAAAATGTTGAAAGGTTTGGGTAGTATACACAGATAAGTGCACATTTTGCTGAGTGTGAAACTGTACTGTTTTAAATCCAGTTGCTGCAGGGAAAATTCACTTCTTATCAAGGTGCAATGACCAAAACAGGTACCAGGGTGAAGGCTCCTCACCCCTGCATGAAGTGTGGTGGTATGTGAGGGATGGGATTTTACTCGCCATCTGAAAATCTGAGTTTGAGTTCTAGTATGAATTACTTTCTTTTCATATTCATGTCGTACATGAACTCCCATCATTCTTAGACGCTGCAGAGTAATATTGAAGCATTTATCTTCAAATCTGCCCTCTAGCCAGCAATGCCCAGTGGGATTTCCCTGGCTAATGAATAGTAAGTAAGTAAATAAATAAATACTAAATTAAGAGAGTTCATGTTAAAAGGAAATTTACTTTAAGAATATCTCTTTGGTATCACTTAGAATATTTTTTTCTGAATGGTACCTTGAGGAATTTTACCTGCTCTCGACCATCAGTTAAATGTATATATTTTCAGAGTGAATTTCAATTTACTCTTTCTTTATTAACACAGAAAATGAACCATACTGCAACAAGTGATCTTTATTTTACCTGTCAGACAGGTACCTGTATCCTTGTCACCTTTTTCAAATGCTATAAGGAGTGCCTTCTGCTTATTCCTCATACACACCTATCTTTTCTATGGCTACTTTTGTTTCATTAGTTCTGCTTTGGATTTGTGCCAATGATGACTCACTCACAAGGCACCTGTGTACCTGTAACTGTATTTCTCTTGTCTGACTGAATCACAGACACAGTTCACATGGGGCCCGGTAATTTCTACATAGTGCTGGTCAGTGAAGGAATGATGGTATGAAAACAATCAGGAATTTTCTTTTGAGTAGTCCCGTTTCTAAACTTGGTATGGGTATAATGACTGTTAACTAATGAATGCAACCCTACCCCACCCCTGCATTTACTTGTATCCCCTAAGTGTGGAAGGGTCTGCTTCCACATCCTCCAATCTTCCAGATAATACTACTGAAGTTTCACGATCTCAGAGAAAAGACCATTTTTTTCCGTTTTCCTCCAAACTGGTGTGCTCTCCAAAGTAGTATAGTTAGGTATTGGTGCGGGGTGTGCGTAAATCATACCACATGGAAAGTGCAAGGGGGGCATGAAACCTGCAAAAACATTTTAAAACTAGGTCTACACACTTTTGTAATTGCAGTACACATTTTAAATCACTTATTAAATGTGAATATGTGAACTACTACACAATTCTTAGCTATGACATAGACAACTAATCGGAACCACAAATCTCACTCAACATGGTGGAAGGTAAATGGATTACCTGGAGAAAGCCCAAGTAGAGGCACCTTTACGGGATGAACATAAAAACTGAAAACTCCACAGTCAATAGCCAGAGCTGTGCATGTAAAAGATTTTCATTCAGTTGTCATATATCCTTTTTTTTCAAAACAGGAATAGATGACTTTATTAATATATTCTCATGTTGTTGAGTGTTATAGTTGTGAAGATAGGTGAAGGCTGCCAGCCTAGCCAGATAGAATTTTGTAGATAATTCTGTAATTTGTAAATATTAATATAAGCTACAGGCTTGTTCTCTTAAATGGAAAAAAATGTTGTTAAATGTGGAACTGCAAAAATGTAACAACAGTGCACTCTGCTGTAACAAAGCTGACAAGTCAATTCTTTGATGTCAAAACTCAGAGCCGATATGTCTGGATGAAGGAATTCTGCCCTATTGTTTTGAGGCCAGAGTTAATGGCTAGAATTTGCATGGATAATTTCTTTTATTGCTCTGGTTCTTGACCAGCTGCAATATCAAAGGGGCTATTAACCTCTGAGAGTCTGTTAGCCTGGGAACCAGAAAGAAATGATGTAATCTGAAATGAATCAGTGGTACTGTGTTATAAATTTAAGGACAGAAAGAATGAGAGCATTAGAGCATTTGTCTTGAGAACATCCAACACCACCAGCACTGGCTGTATCTATATGTAAGTAGGATCTTAGACTTTACTGTTTCTGTTATAAATAGCTGAGAATTAGGAAGGTTAGACTAAGTGTTTTCTGTGATGTCAGAACTCTTCTGTGGTATTATTTCAAAACTTTCTCTGTGATCTCTGAAGTCTTGACTAGCACTTTGTAGTAAGAAGTATTGTCTTGTGTTTTTATTGTTTATTATTAAATATTTTTAAACCTTTCAACTGTGGCTGTTTTGTGTAGAGATTATTTAAGCTGTAGAGTATATTGCATATATATAGTGACACTGTACCAAGTCACTCCAAATAAGCTTTGCTGTCCAGTCACGTTTACCATTTGGATAATAATATTTCACAGTAATAATTGGACACCCTTAAATAAGGGCCTTTGAGGAGCTAATAAACATTAGTTGGGTGGTGCCAGTGATTTATACCGAATAGTCTGGGTAAAAGGCGCACAGCTGGAGAACCTGTGACAGCCTTCCCCAGGAGTGTCTGTGTGGTTGTATAAACTCTTATCTCAAAGAGTGTGTGTGTGTGTGTGTGTGTGTGTGTGTGTGTGTGTGTGTGTGTGTGTGTGTGTGTGTGTGTGTGTGTGTGTGTGTCAGCTGCTTGGGCAGGGACACGAAGCACTGGTTGGACAGAGAGGGTGATGGAGGTTTTAGCTTGCCCACTAGGCTGAGATCTGGACTCTATAGCTGTGCCAGTGGGGAGTCTTATTGGGAACCTAGAGAGAAAGGGAGAAACCAGCCCCAGACTGACTAGGGAGAGCAGGCATCATGTCAGCAGAGGAGTATGGAAAGCTGACAAGGAGCCAGCTGGCTGAGATGTGCCAGGCTAGGGGACTGGTGCATGGAAACCTGACTAAGTCAGACATGATTGCAGCTTTGGTCATAGCTGCATCAGAAAACAGCAACCAGGAGCACTATCAGACTGGCAGTGGAGATGTACCACACTCAGAGAATGGACAGCTCAACCTTTCTGCAGAGGACTTAAAAATCCATCTGGAGCTAAAGAGACTTGAGTTGGAGGCCAGGCATTTGGAAATAGAAGCAGCTGGGAGACTGAGGTGTCTAGAGTGTGAGGACAATAAGAAACTGTGATGGTTGCAGGCTGAGGAGAATGAGAAACTGGTAAGCCTGGAAGCTGAGGAAAAGGAAAGGCAGAGGCAGCATGAGAAGGAGATGCTGACTCTTTGCCAGAGTCATGGACGTAATGAGAAAGGGAGTAACTGGACCCCAGAAGCACAAAAGGTCAGTAAATTTCTTCTGCAGTTTAAAGAGGGGGATAATTTTGATAGTTTCTTTCATATGTTTGAGAGGGTATGTAAACAGTATGATGTTGACCAAAGGCTCTGGGTATGGTTACTGACCCCCTTACTCCATGGTAAAGCTGTAACTGTGTGGACTAAACTTGCTGATTGTGAATATTTTGATTACACTGCTGGTAAGAATTGCTTGTTAGAATGTTTTAGGCTAATACCTGAAACTTATAGGAAAACGTTTTGTGAGTATAGGAGCAAGGCAGATGAAAGTGTGTGTGAATATATTGCTGAACTGAGCACTTATTTTCATAGGTGGAAGAGTGGATGTCAGGTAACCACTTTTGAAGGGCTGGCAGACCTTTTGGTGAGGGAACAAGCCCTTAGCACTTTGCTTGAGGACATGAGGATCTGGTTAGCTGATAGACAATGTGCTACTTCAGATGAGTTGGGGAAGAAGGGAGACCTATACCTAGCAAGCAGGGCATCCCTGCACAGAAAAGGGCCCCAGCACTGCTCATGGGTTTAAAGGAACCCATGATTGGCAGCCCAGAAGTTTCCAATAGAATCTGCCAGTAGCAGGGGAAGCCACTAGTCCAGGTACACATCAAGGACCTAGGGTTACCATGCACTTGTGCGGTTACACGCAGTCAGGCTTGGAGACAAGCATATGGGTCTGGTAGCCTGGGGGAGACCCAGACAGACCACATACTCGCAGCCAGGATTGGTGAGGTGGTTACTTCAAGGAGGAAGCTATGCTGTAGCAGTGAGACTGAAGGTGAGCCACAGCTGCTTGTGGGTACTGATGTTCCCTTGGACAGAGTGACTGCAAATGTAGAGGTGAGTAGTAGTACCCAGGCTGACAGTGAGGCACCACTGTCAGAGGATGCCAGACTTCCTGCGGAAAGGGAACTGGGAAGGGTTACAAAGAGAGAACTGAGGCAGACTCAGCTCTCAGACCCTACATTGCAAGGCCCAAGGCAGGTAGCTAGTGAGGCACCTGATTCTCAAGGAAAGGGGGAATCTGTATACTGGGACAAAGGGTTAATGTATACAGAGTGGACCTCTGAGGGAGGGCTAGAAGGTGAGAGGGTACAGCAGTTGGTAGTGCCTAAAGCCTACCATCTGGTGCATCTAGCCATAGCCCATGATATTCCCTTTGCAGGTCATATGGGCATAAAACATACAAAGAGATGTATTATGCAAAACTTCTATTGGCCTGGAAGTTCCAGAGGTGTAACAGGATACTCCAGGACCTGTAAGCAGTGCCAAAAGGTAGGCAAGGCAGGAGACAAGGTGAGAGCTCCTTTGATGCCTTTACCTTTGATTGATGAGCCATTTCAGAGGGTAGCTATGGATATTGTGGAGCCTCTGAGTACCCCGAGTTCCACAGGGAAAACATATATCCTAGTGGTAGTGGATTATGCTACAAGATACCCTGAGACAGTGACTCTGTCCTCCATTGAGGCAGAAAAGGTGGCAAATGCTTTGTTAGAGATTTTCAGCAGGGTAGGTTTCCCAAAAGAAATATTGAATGACAGAGATGCCAATTTCATGTCAGACCTGCTGGCTTGTCTGTGGAAGACCTGTGGGGTGAAGTACCTAAAGACCATCCCCTACCACCCCCAGACTAATGGTCTTGTTGAGAGGTTAAACTCTACAATCAAGTCCATGATACGGTCATTTGCATACCAGTTTAAGAGGGAGTGGGATGAATATTTACCCCGACTGTTGTTTGCTTACAGAGAGGTTCCCCAGGAATCCACAGGTTTTTCACCCTTTGAATTGATGTATGGGCATGGAGTGAGAAGACCTCTAGATTTAATTCATGATGAGTGGGAAGGTGAGTGTGAATCTCACAAGGAGTCTGTTGTGGCATATGTCCTAAACCTCAGGACAAGGCTCTGGAAAACTCATGGGCTTGGCCCAGGAGAACTTGGCAGAAGCCCAACAACAGAAAAAGGTATGGTATGACAGGAATGCTCAAGCTAGAGAGTATGTTGTAGGGCAGCAGGTAATGGTTCTCATTCCTATCAAGACACAACAAGCTGCAAGCAGCTTGGGAGGGACCCTACAATGTGGTAATAAAGGTAAGTGATGTTAATTACATGGTGGAACTGCTAGGCAGGAGGCAGGGGCACAAATTGTACCATGTTAACATGATGAAACCTTACCATGATAAAGAGGCCCTTGTGCTGAGCATTTACAATGGATTGCAGGAGGAGTCTGAGGTAGATCTGATGACTGATCTCCTCAGAGAGGCTCGGACTGACACCTCACTGGAAGGGGTAGCAATGACCCAGCAGCTTTCTCCTACCCAGGTTTGAGAAATCTCAGCAGTGGTACAGGAGTTTGGGGACATGTTTACTGGAAACCAGGGTGCACCCACCTAGTGCAGCACCAGGTGGATACAGGACCCTAAAGGCCTATTAGGCAGGCCCCTTATAGGGTGCCTGAGAGAGTCAAACAGACTCTGAGGGAGGAGATAGAGAAAATGTTGGAACTAAGGGTAATTCAAGAGCCCAAGAGTCCCTGGGCCTCCCCAATGGTGCTGGTGCCAAAGAAGGATGGCAGCACCAGGTTCTATGTGGACTACAGGAAATTAAATAATCACACAGAGTCAGATGCTTACCCCATGCCTAGGACAGATGAGGCCCTAGAGCAGCTGGGTGGTGCTAAGTATCTAAAACCATTGATCTTACCAAGGGTTATTGGCTGGTGCCTTTGACTCCAAGTGCTAGAGAGAGGTCAGCCTTTGTCACTCCTTTTGGCTTGTATGAATTCTCAACGATGACCTTTGGGATAAAAAATGCCCCAACAACTTTCCAGAGGCTGGTAGATCATATCCTAGCAGGAGCAGGAGGGTTTGCCCTTGCTTGCCTAGATGATATTGCCATCTACAGCCATTCCTGGCAAGAGCACCTTCAACATGTCAGGGGAGGTGATGGGCACACTACAGAGAGCAAGGTTGACCATTAAGCTGAGCAAATGTCATGTGGGTACGACAGAGGTCTCCTACCTGGGATATAGAGTGGGGAATGGTAAGATCAGGCCAGAACCTGCCAAAGTAGAAGTCATTCAGGCATGGCCTGCATCTATTACCAAAAAGCAGTTGAGGGCATTCTTAGGGACAGCAGGGTACTACAGAAAGTTCATCCCCAGTTATAGTACCATAGCTGCTCCTCTCACAGACCTAACAAGGAAGAGCAGACCAGATAAGTTAGTGTGGACTACAGCCTGTCAGCAGGCATTCCAGGAGCTTAAGGAAGCTTTGGGAGAACCCCCCTGTGTTAGCCAATCCAAATTACAGAAAATAATTTGTTGTGTAGGTGGAAGCTTTGAACTGTGGGGTGGGGGCTGTACTTAACCAGATTTCTTCAGAGGGGGAAGAGTACCCAGTGGTTTATTTCAGTCATATGCTCCAACCCGGGAAGAATGCTATGCAGCTGTAGAAAAGGAATATCTAGCCATAGTGTGGGCACTGCAGAAACTTCCGCCTTATCTGTACAGAAGAAAATTCACTGTAGTGACAGATCACAACCCCCTAACATAGTTGCACAGAGCCAGCCAGCAAAATGCCAAGTTGCTAAGATGGAGCCTAGGGTTGCAAGCATATGATATGTCAGTGCAGCACAGCAGTGGATTTAGCAATGCTAACGCAGATGGGCTCTCAAGACAGGGAGTGCGATAAGGTATACTCAGATAGACCTAACCCTCTCAAGCAACATTTCTCAAGGGTCACTTGAAAAACTACCTTGAGTTTTCCAGGGGGGGAGATGTGTGAAGATAGGTGATGGCTGCCAGCCTAGCCAGTTTTTAGATAATTCTGTCATTTGTAAATATTAATATAAGCCACAGGCTTGTTGTCTTAAATGGGAAAACATGGTGTTAAATGTGGAACTGCAAAAATGTAACAACAGTGCACTCTGCTGTAACAAAGCTGACAAATCAATACTTTGATGTCAAAACTCGGAGACGATATGTCTGGATGAAGGAATTCTGCCTATTGTTTTGAGACCAGAGTTAATGGGTAGAACTTGCATGTATAATTTCTTTTATTGCTCTAGTTCCTGACCAGCTGCAAGATCAAAGAAGCTAGTAACCTCTGAAAGTCTGTTAGCCTTGGAACTAGAAAGAAATGATGTAATCTGAAATGAATCAGTGGTACTGTGTTATCAATTTAATGACAGAAAGAATGAGAGCATGAGAGCATTTGTCTTGAAAACATCCAACATCACCAGCACTGCCTGTGTCTATATGTAAGTAGGATATTAGACTTTAGTGTTTCTCTTAGAAATAGCTAGGACTTAGGAAGGTTAGACTAAGTGTTTTTCTGTGATGTCAGAACACTTCTATGATATTATGTTAAACATTTCTCTGTGATCTCTGAACTCTTGACTAGCACTGTGTAGTAAGAAGTATTGTCTTGTGCATTTATTATTCATTATTAAATATTTTTAAACCTTTCAACTGTGGCTGTTTTGTGTAGAGATAATTTAAGCTCTAGAGAACATTGCACACACATATATATATATATATATATATATATATATATATATATATATATACATGTATATATATATATAAATATATATATATATATATATATATATATATATATATATATATAGTGTACCAAGTCACTCCAAATAAGCTTTACTGTTCAGTCACACTTACCATTTGGATAATAATATTGCACAGTAGTAATTGGACACACTTAATAAGGGTGTTTGAATAGCTGATAAATATTAGCTCGGTGGTGCCAGTGATTTCTACTGTATAGTCTGGCTAAAAGGGGCACAGCTGGAGAACCTGTGCCAGCCTTCCCCAGGAGGTTCTGTGTGGTTTTATAAACTCTTATCTCAAAGTGTGTGTTAGCTACATGGGCAGGGACACAAAGCACTGGTTGGACAAAGAGAGTGCTGGAGGTTTTAGCTTGCCCACTAGGCTGAGATCCGGACTCTATAGCTGTGCCAGTGGGGAGTCTTATTGGGGACCTGGAGAGAAAGGGAGAAACCAGCCACAGACTGACTGTGATCTCTGTGTGCTCTTAAGGGAAATTGTACTTTACTGCGTGTGTATTTATTATCCTTTCTCTGTATGGATGCCCTCACTGGTGTTAAAGTTGAGGACTGAGTCTGCTTGATTGCCGGGCCAGTGCACAGCCGTCACAATAGTATTGAAATGGAGCTTTGGATTCAGAAAGGCTGAGCTCAGTGCAGGAGCCTTAGCTCAGAAGGTTTCTACATTACTGTAAGATTTTTTTAATTAAGGGACTGTCCTCACAATGGAACACAGTCTCATGGGCAAAGCCCAGTAGGGAAATGACAGACTGTATATGCTGTGTGTATGTGTGTGTGTGTGTGTGTGTGTGTGTGTGTGTGTGTGTGTGTGTGTGTGTGTGTGTGTGTGTGTGTGTGTGTGTGTGTGTGTGTGTGTGTGTGTGTGCGCGCGCCCACGAGTGTGTGTATATGTGTGCATATCTGTGCATGCGTGTGTGTGTGTATGTGTGTATATGTGTGTGTATGTGTGTGTGCATATGTGTGTGTGTGCCCATGTGTGTGTGTGTGTGTGTGTGTGTGTGTGTGTGTGTGTGTGTGTGTGTGTGTGTGTATGTGTGTGTGTGTTTGTGCATGTGTGTGTGCATGTGTGTGTGTGTGTGTGTGTGTGTGTGTGTGTGTGTGTGTGTGCATGTGTGTGTGTGTGTGTGTGTGTGTGTGTGTGTGTGTGTGTTCATTTGTCCGTGTGTGTGTGTGTGTGTGTGTGTGTGTGTGTGTGTGTGTGTGTGTGTGTGTGTGTGTGTGTGTGTGTGTGTGTGTGTGTGTGTGTGTGTGTGTGTGAGTGCATCTGAGTGTGTGAGTGTGCACTGGTAGAGGGTTGCCTTTACTAACCTGATGCATGGTCCGCTGGGGAGAACAGTAGTGCAGTCATTGTTGACAGTGCTAGTCTTCTCTTCAGAAGCTTGCTATTAATCTAGTAATTAAATCTTTCTCATTGCAGCCATACCTATCTCTGAATCAAATTTTCTTTTTTACACTGCTAATTAATCAACCCACATCGGGCAATTATTGTAAGCAGTATTTTATTGAATCTTGGACATGGAGTTTTAGTGTGAGACCACTTGACAGTGAGGTGAAGAAGTTTTCACATTTCCCCACAGTTTTGCAATCACAGAGTTGGAATATAATTAGTTGCACAAGTGTGGAGGCTGTAGGGGGCTAGTCTCCACAAAAAAAATGTTTCTGTTTGTATTTGTATGTATTATTATACATTCATAGGTGTTTACTAGGCTAACGACCACAAGGGCCTTTTTAAGCCTAGCCATGCATCCCAAATCTCTGACATGTTCTGATACCCTTGATAAGTGTAAGCATAGACCTGGGAGATGAACCATTTACATGTTACCTGTTTGCATTAAAGACACAGGTGCCAAACAAGGGATGAACTTTCATTTTTCCATCCAATTGTCCAAGTTGCACTAGAATTGGGTTATGGAGGAACTCTGCTTCACATGGATGGGGAGCCTGTTCTATAGACGGGGTAGTCTCTGGGATACATACCTATCTCTCCAGCAGGTCCTATTTATATCACAGGCAAGGTTTAAGTCTTTGGAATGGGTAATTCTGGTGCTGTTTTTTTTTTGTGGATATGCAGGAGGTCCATCAGAGTGGGGTCTGACAATGCCCTGTATGCCAGGCATAGATCTCCCCTCAAAAGCCTGTAGGAGATGGAATACAGGGATAGCACCATGAAACGGTCAACATAGGATATATTATTTATGCCTTGTATTCTTTTAGTGAGGAACCTCTGTGGACATTCCAGTTGTTGGATATGCCTGGTTAGGTACTCAACAAAGGGTGCATTGTATTCAATGATAGGTCTGATGAATGCCGAATACAGTAGAACAATGACTTCCTTGGACTTAGATGCCATACCTTTGTTTCTAAGTTGTGCAACGTAGAATGATTTTCTCATTACTGCAGACACAAGTTGATCAAAGACTAGATTACTATCTGTGTGTGTCCTTAAGTCCCTGACTACTGGGTCAACTCTAAGGGGTGTGTTGTCAGTAGGGTGGATGACTTCGCAAAGGATGCTATTATGCAGTTCTTGGCATTTAGTTTTAGTCCATGGCTCTAACACCAGTTACTTGTCTGTGTCACCCCCTCCTGGAGAACATTTGTGTCAGTGTGAGATTCAATGACAGCTCCTAATTTGCAAACATCTGCAAATTTAGTCTGCCACAGACCCCTGATATTGGCCTTGACTTCTGAGAAGTAAATGCCAAAAAGGAGTGGTCCAAGGATTGATCCCTGAGGGACTCCACTTATGACTGGCCTTTTTGTAGAGGTGGACTCCCCAATTAAAACTTCCTGGGTCCTGTCTGTTTGCCAGTTGGCTATCCATCGGGTGACTTGAGTCTGCATCTAATCTCTTGAGTTTGTCAACAATGCCCAAGTGGGGAATTGTGTCAAATGCCTTGGCCAGCT
>NC_056747.1:1144625274-1144727774 GCF_019279795.1 Protopterus annectens | reverse complement strand
TCATGGATCTCTCAACTACCTGAACCCCACACTCATGGATCTCTCAACTACTTTGCTCAATAATGAGGAACAAAGACCCAAAGTCAGAGACAGTGTTGACATATTGCTCTTATATCTTTAGGTTACTAGTATAACAGGTTTTGCCTTCGCAAGCATTTTCTGAAAGATATGAAGTCTGAAATTCAGATGTCTGCCATTATTTGGTGAGTGCAGTCAACAATTTACAGTAATGCTAAGTTTCCCAATCTGAAAACACAGATTTTGTAAGACTCAAAATATAGGACAATATTAGGAAAATTTAAGAAGTTTGCCCTCTGTGCAAACATGCCCACACAGATCTACTTCATATGACTTACCTTTTTGCCGACTTTCACATGATCGAGACCACATTGTCAAAAGCTTAAAATAACGAACTCTCGGAACATCATATTTTCCCTCCAAGAAATTAACCACTTGGTCACCAACAATTAAAATAGAAACATAAGCAAATTAAACCCACTAAAGTGGGGACAACCCCTTGTGGAGGGCTGCATCCCCCACACCCCCTAACCAAATATATCAACTCCAAGATCGCACTCCAGTGGAGCAAAGGGCTAAGTTCACTATGGTGGCCAAGTGGTTAGTTTTTCAGAGGGAAAATACGATGTTCCGATAGTTCGTTATTTTAAGCTTTCGACAATGTGGTCTCGATCATGTGAAAGTCGATGAAATTGTAAGTCGAGTATATGAAGTAGACCCACCCACACGCAAACATACACAGATATATACATGCACACATACACACACACATATATGTGACCAACAATTGCAGCCACTTGTATGGCAGTGTCCATCTTACATGTCTGTTTGAGATCAAATGAATGCATAAATATATAAATAATGGCAGCTTGCTTCTGTCAGAACCATACCATGCAGACCACTATAACCCCTCTCTGCTCCCTCTACCATGTAGCTCACGAATTAGAAGCAAAGAGCCAAACATAGAGACAGATTTTAAATATTACTTTTACATACTTAGAAAGACGCTAGAATAATCAGCATGCTTTTTTGAAAGATATGAAGTTTGAAACTCACCTCTGCCATTATTTAATTACTGCAGTCCACAACAATTTGCCAGAAAACTACACATTTTATGAAAAACAGAACAAAAGACCTTTCAGTTTCTTTGCTCAAGAATTCAGGGCAAACCCAAAAATAATAGGTGGACAAACACCCCACCCTCAAAAAAGTGTTACTCTAATCCACTTGAAAACTTAATAAAATGAAATATACAACTTAATAAAATGAAGTATGACGCTCTAATGAATGGCATTACTGACTGCCTGTAATTCTTAGTTATTTAACAGAAAATGAAAACTTCCAGGTAGAACAGAGCAAAATCAGTGAAGTCCTACAAAACTGGGGGCAACTGAGAGACAGGGTTATTCACACAGACAGACATGCATGCCTGCACACACAAATACACACACACACACACACACACACACACACACACACACACACACACACACACACACACACACACACACACACACACACACACTACGCACTTGAACTTAAGCCTCCCTGATATCTATTGATATCTGTACCACACATGCTCCTTGTATATTTCATTTATATCTAGATATATATATATATATATATATATATATATATATATATATATATATATATATAAAATGGTTTACCTCCATTAGGTCACAAATAAAAGATGTGAACGGTCAAATATCCAACTCAAAATGTCAGGATCTGCACTTTTGACTGCTGAAAACAGCAAAAGTGCTACACAATGAATTCCACTATCCGGAAATGTCAAATGTGTTTGAAACACCCAACCTTTCCGGATGTCTCCAAACACCATTCCCAACCCCCGCCCTGCTAATGCCGAATTCACATGAGCGAATGCACACTAGCATTCACTGATTTGAACTCACACGTGTTTCAAAATTTACAAGTCCTGCTGTTGCACTTTCACACTTTAGGGCGTCGTACAACAGACTTGCGACCTTATGGAGGTAAACCTATATAATATATGTGTGTTTGTGTGTGTGTGCATATATATATATATATATATATATGCAAAAACACATGAATATTTTATAAAAACATCAGGCAAATGACAAATATATCACAATGTCACATCCTTTATACTCTATTCCTAAATCACTTGATATATCACAGGATTAAAATATATTTTTTCTATGCATTAAATATTAAACATTGAGAGTTTAAAAAAACATAAATGATACATTAAAAACATTACTTAGCAAAAAGTTATTTCTTTTTACTTCAGACAGTTTGTCCTTAGTTCTGGCTTTGTGCTAACTGACTTGATCAGATCTAGTAGAAAATAAGCTCCCAAATCTGTTTGTCATTGCATCACTCTTTTGTCTAACATCATCAACATTGAACCATCTATATAAAAGTGTCTTGCATTTGTATACACTGTGGATTATTTGTCTGAAATGTATAATGGATTATTTATTTATTTGTTTGTATATGTATTTATTTATTTGCTTGTATATTTATTTGTTTATTTATTTATTTTATTTATTTATTCATGTATGTATGTATTCTGGGTCTGTAGATTGTGTAGAAAGCCCACTGTTGCTGAAATACAGGAATTTCATTGAGAGAAGTGATTTCAACTCATGAGATGTGAAAGATGGATTTTGAAAATAGTTGATCAGTGGATTGGTAGTCCATTTGTTCTAAATTCTGAGAGAAATGTAATCCTGAATGCATATAGTTTTGAAATTAATAGTAATACCAGCTTCTAAGATTATGAGGGGTAAGTTCTCATGCTGAACAACTATGCCATGTAAATGCTAACTTCACCCCTGATTGCTAACATGATGCCTCCTCTACTTAGCAGATTATTCTCATTAAAACATTTGACATTAATACCAGGGTTGAAGTCAAAGGGCACAACTTGTTTTTTCATCTCACACCACCTAATATTCTGTGTGACTTCAGGGCTGATATGTGATTTACATCCCTATGCAAGGAAACTGTCAGTACTGCCACGCTAAATACACTTTGAAATCACTTGCGTCCTTCAACATCTGTGTCCTCTAGCCAAAAAAAATGGAGTTGCTACTACTTATAGCCTATGTGTGGAACATGAGAGGACCTGCATGTTCTTGCATGTGTCCTAATTCTTCTGTAAACAGACAACTGAGACACTGCTGTAGGCATGCCTTTTTATATCCTGAGTTGATCTCACTGACCTTTTTTGGAGTAAGCTGTGTTCCTGCAGTACATGTGCTACCACATGATGTGGCTGTATGTTGTGAAATCCCAGTGCTGTAACTTACAGTCTTGTGCATAATCAGTATCAGATGAAGTACAGCACAACTCACTAACTGACATACCATGGCTCACTAACTGGCATACCATGACTGACAACTGGCATACCATAGCTCACTAACTGGCATACCATGACTGACAACTGGCATACCATGACTCACTAACTGGCATACCATGACTCACTAACTGGCATACCATGACTGACAACTGGCATACCATGACTTACTAACTGGCATACCATGACTCACAAGTGGCAAACCATGACTCAACTGTCATACCATGAATTACAACTGGTATACCATGACTCACTAACTGGCATACCATGACTCACAAGTGGCAAACCATGACTCACTAACTGGCATACCATGACTCACAAGTGGCAAACCATGACTCAACTGTCATACCATGAATTACAACTGGTATACCATAACTCACTAATTGGCATACCATGAGTCGCTAACTATGCCTTCAAAAATTCACTGTCAAAAAATATATCCCTGAGGGCGTGGCCAAGGAGGAACACAGGATAGCAGCAGATTTCTTCAGCTCCACCAATTTCATTACATTGACAGGAATTAATTACTTAAAAAATTAATTCTTGAAGTAATTTTCTTTCTAAATATGTTTGTTTTATATAGTTCTTGAACTATATCTAAAAAAGAAAGGAAATCTTAATAATATTCCTGTCAGAAATTACTTTGGAAATTTTCCTGTCAGTTTATCAGTCTGAAATGAGTTCCAGTAAGACAAATTCTCAAGACTCCAGCATCAAGAAAGAACTTCAGTCTCTGATAATTATAGTCCAGCAACTTACTACTAAGATGGATAAAATGGATACTAAAATAGACACTTTCATAGAAAAAACTACAAAACAAATAGACTTGTTACATATGGACCTGCAACAACAGAAGATCCAGATGACAGGCATAGAAGAAGCTGTGAATGACATGGAAAATAAAATACAAGAAGAGGAAATCAACATTGAGTTTCTGCTGAAACAAAATACACATTTACAAACAAAGCTGGATGACCTGGAAAATAGATCTAGGCAATAACATTAGGATTTTTGGACTGCCAGAAAATATTGAAGGTAACAATATAACTTCTTTTTAACAACATGGCTCCCTAAAACTTTAGATTTACCAGAAGCATTCTCTTTTGGTATCGAAGAGCACATAGATCTATAGCTAATACCAACTCTAACAAAAACTATCCTAGATCAGTTATAGTTAGATTTCTATCATCTTTTGATAAAGAGATGGTTCTTAAATCTGCTTGGGCTAAAGCTCCTGTTAAGTTTAATGAGACAACTGTGCGTTTTGACAATGACTATTCTTCCATGGTAATTGCTAAAAGAAAAGTTTTTCTGCCACTAATAAGGAGCTTAAAAAGCACAGTTTAAAACATACCTTCTGTTTCCTGCCAAGCTTAAAATCTTCCTTCCTGATGGTCCTAAGGTCTTTGATGATTTAGACTCTGCTTTACTGTTTGTCAAAGAAAAAAGGATTTTTGGATAAAATAGAAGAAATGGAATGGGCTAGTTCTTCATTAAAGAGATTGGCAACTGAAGCTTCCTGGAAGACTTCAGAGAAGAAGAAGAGACTAAAAACAAATGATTTGTTATATGTTTTTTTCTCTCATCATTTTAGTTCATTATTAATCTTTTTGAATATAGTTCCTGCATTTCCAGAAAGCCACAAATATTTTGGAAAAGATTTAATCAAAGTTATTCTCTATGTGCAAAGAAATGTTTTGTTTCATAACCAGTCAAAATGCCTGAGGATTTAATGGCAGGCTGTGACTTGATTTGTTTTCTTTCTGAAAAAGTAAGGTTAGTAATTTGATACATTTTTTATCTTTATCTTTTTCCTTCTTCTTTTATTATTTTCTTTGTTTAAACAATGACATTCTATTTAGATTATGTAGTGGGTAAAGGGTGGGGAGGGCAGGAGAGAACAGTAATGAAAATATCATTAATAGAATAATAACATATTTATTTCTTGTAAAAGTTTATAAGTTCTTCAAATGCTATTTCTAATTATACTTCCTTGATTATACTGCTTATGCTTGTTTGTAAATAATCTGTCATGCTTTTAACTAATAATAATCAGAACTAAATAAGAGTAAATAATATGTTTTATTTTAACTCTATTAATATAAACAGTAAGTAACATTCCATTGTATATACTTCTTACAGCTTTCTCTTACATTTTTATTTCTGCCTCACTCCCTTTTATTTTCTACTCTCTTTTCTTTTCTTTATTAATATATAGAATGCTTTTGACTGTGTGGGCACAGTGAATAATAGGATTTGTATGAAAATTGAGTTGGGAGAAGAATGCTGAGTTTATTGCTTGTTGGTAATTTTGAATTTAATTTCACTTGCATAGAGGCTGTGATGATTTGTGGAATACATTGTGGAGGTTCTGTCATGTTTAGATGCATTTACACTGCTAAATGAATGTTTGTCACTAGTTTTAATAAGTTTCCGCCAAAATGTTATGAGAGACAACTTGGGATGTGGGCTGTCTTATGCACAATGTCCTTGAGTTACCTCAGAATCTTCAAATCACAGAATTTTCACAGAGAAACTGAAAGCAGTTAGTATAAACATTGACAAGGTTATCACACTGACACACCACAGATTCAGGAAAAATACTCTATTCATAAAATGTGTCAGTTATGATGAGTTTAGATGATGTAGTTTCTTGTAGTAAGTAAATATCTTATTTTAGAAGGCATAGAAAATGAAACATTTATTTAAATGTTTTTGAAAATCTACTTAACAGTAGCATAATAATCTGTGTTAAAAACTTGTGTCCCAAACATATACTTTACTATAACTCATTTAATTCATCTGATTGACAAGCATAAATAATCTTATAACTCTATTCTGGAAGAAATGTCATGTGATATATTTTAAAGCAGTAGGTTAGCATGATTGTAAAATCTGGTTGCTAGTGTGTGTTTGCTGTGCATTATTTTGTGTGAAGCGGACAGATTTGTTCTGGGGACAGCAAGTGGGATGGTGCTCTGGGACACAACTCAGTGAGATCAGATATATGTGTGTGTGTGTGTGTGTGTGTGTGTGTGTGTGTGTGTGTGTGTGTGTGTATGTATGTATGTATGTATGTGTGTGTGTGTGTGTGTGTGTGTGTGTGTGTGTGTGTGTGTGTGTGTGTGTGTGTGTGTGTGTGTGTGTGTGTGTGTGTGTGTGTGTGGGTATGTGTGTGTGTGTATATGTGTGTGTGTATATGTATGTGTGTGTGTCTGTGTTTATGTGTGTGATGGCTTTTTTAGGTAATAGCAGGTGTTTCTGAGAATCTGCATAACTATGCAATATGATTTATAATAATTTTATGAATACAATATTTTACTCTATTGACAATAATGAGTTTAAGTAAATGCTCATATACAAACAATTCAAGATTTTTTGGAAGCTGTTGATAGAATTCACATGACAGAAAATAGATGCATCTTAATGCATGTAATGTCTGAATCATATTAGCCAAAGTTTTTGATTTAAATGAATGTTAGAACATAATTTTCTCTCCTCTTGATTTCTAACATTAAGATTATTTGAATGCTATTAGAATACAAGTGTTATATATTACATAGATCTATATAATAGTATGAACAGTTTTTTAAAAAAAAAAAAAAAAAAAAAGTTTATTTTAGTTTATATGATGCTGTTTTACCAAATGTGTAGTTTTGTCTTGATAGATAATTGAATTGAAAACTGTTAACCTCAGTTAAATATAACTAGTATTAAATTGATAAGGTGGTAGCTGAGGTACTGCTGCTTAGGGTAGGGGTTAACTTGAGTAGTAAATACTGCTCTAAGTTGGAGTTTTCAACTCAGGCGAATGCAAGGTTTAATCCTTACATTATTTTCACTTGTTCATTGTTATATGTATATAGTTTTGACATCCACAATATATTTTGTACACTCATTTTCACTACAAACAAAATTGAATCCTATACAAAATCCCATAAGAGATTTAATAAATACAGCTATGTTTAAAGGTACACCTAAAAGAGGAGATGTAACATTATTTATCTTGTTATTTGTTATTTGATCATAAGATTCTTGAGTTTTAAAAATGCCAAATGACATCTTTAAAAGGAATTTCTTTAAACATTAATGGATTGAATAATCCAGATAAAAGGGCAAGCCTAATAAGATACATTAATCTACACAAGGCCAATCTAGTCTTCCTGCAAGAAACCCATCTCTTGAAAAAGATATTGATAAACTAGCCACTAATAAGTATACAGTATTGGTTAGTTCAGAGCACACTCAGAAAAAAGAGGAGTGGCTATTTTATGGAATAAAAGTATGCCCATTCCTAAAACCATTAAGTCTTATCAGGATGACAAAGGAATGTTTTGTATGGTTACAATACAAATTAATGGGAAGACTTACACTTTAATTAATGTATATTGGATACCTGGAATTGGTATTAATACAGTGAAACATCATATTGATAAGATCATATCATTCTCTGTAGGGGATATTATTTTAGCTGGTGATTTTAATTGTATACTACATGAAAGTGATACTACCACTATAAAGAAAAGAAGAATTACATCTAATGCAAAACATTTAAATGATTTTGCTAATTATTATCATTTGAATGATATTAATAATCAGATAGAGTCAAAATCATTACCATACACCTTTTTTTAACAGATACAAAACTTATTCAAAAATAGATAGGGTCTTTATTTCTAACCAGATGGTAACAGATTTAATTAATTCCAAAATCATTTCATGTCCTATATCTGATCATAACTCAATTGTTTTCGAATTCATGATAAAAAATACTCATAATGTTCAGATCAAAAGGATACCAGCATACTTAACTCAGCTAAAAGACTATAAAGAATATATACTTTCAGAAGTACAACATTTTCTAGACATAAATAATACTCCTGAAGTCTCCATTGTCTATGTTTGGGATGCCTTAAAATCATATCTATATGGACAAAGTATCAGATGGTATAATAACAAAAGGAAATCTTGGGATAAGGAACTGTTAGATATTCAAAGTAAACTAGACTCTTATAAACATAATAATAAAGAAAATATTATGGACAAGAAAGTTATTGAAGAAATAAACAAACTAAATGAGAAATACAAAGAAATTTTAACTCATAAAGTTAAAATAACTTTAGAGAAATACAAGTTTTGTCTTATTCAATAAGCCCCAAATACTTACATAGACTTAAAAATAAAACAAAAGATTGAATAAACAAAACCATATCAAAGAAATCTTTTCTCTAAGGAAAAAGAAGAATGTTTCTAGTATACCAGAAATACTGGATGAATTTAGAAATCACTTTCACAAGATTAACCATAACAACATTAACATGGAACCTAAAGATAAAATAAAGGAGTTTATAACCACAAACATGAATAAACAGCTTAATAAACAACAGATTAAACTATTGGACAAGAGTATTTCATATACAGAAGCTATTACACAAATAAATAAGCTTAAATCAAACAAAGCACCGGGTAATGATGGTATTATACCAGAGATATATAAAATCCTTTCTAAAACTACATATTCATTAATACATAAGGTTTTATTCTGGCCCAAACTGAGTTAATAACCCCCCCATCTTGGCAATATACATTTATTTCACCAATTTTAAAACCTAATAAAGATCCAACTAGATGTTCTTCATATCGACCCATCTCATTACTTAATGTTGATTATAAAATGTTTATGAGTATTTTGCTGATAGATTGAAGACAATTATCCCCGCATTATAGACATAGATCAGACGGCTTCATTGTAAATAGAAATACTTTTGATAATATAAGAAGAACTTTAACATTAATTGATTTTGCAAATAGGAAAAAGAAAGATTTAACACTTATTAGTCTTGATATAGGTTCAGCATTTGATTCAGTAAGTTGGGACTATCTGTTTACCTTACTGAAATGCACAAATTTCTCTGATGCATTTGTAAATTTAATTGAGCATTTATACAAAGGAACGCTGGCTTATATTAAGGTAGGAACATATGTTTCACAAAAATACCCATTCTTAAAGGTACAAAGCAAGGATGTCCACTTTCTCCACTATTATTCACTTTAGTAATGGAGCCTTGGGCTAATTTGATTAGAAACAGTACTGACATAGAGGGTTTTGAAATAGAAGAAAATACAACATCAAAAATTCAACTTTTTGCAGATGATGTTCTAATTACATCAGCAGGATCTAATTCTTCTATGCAGTCTTTATTTGATAAAATGATGAATTTTAAAAGTATTTCTGGTTTAATATTTAATGAAGAAAAAACTAAAATACTACCTATATATACACGAAAAATACTCTCATTAGTGATTTTACTAAATATGTACCCAACTCAGGTCAGATAACTTATTTAGGTATAATACTATCTAAAGATATTAAATCTATTATATATAATAACTATAATACCTGTTTTCTTAATATACAAAATCTTTTTAATACCTGGAATAATATGTTTTTACTATGGAGGAGAGACTTACAATTATTAAAATGATAATATTCCCAAGATTTTATACTTAATACAATCAATAATACTTTCACCTACAAAAATAACTGTCAAGAAACTGAATACACTAATGTTAAATTTCTTATGGGCACCTAATAGACCTAGGATTGCATTAAAGAAACATACTAATAGCTGGTCTCAAGGGGTATTTCTTTTCCAGACTTTAATTTATATATTATCTCTTCTATTATAAAAGTTATTACTTTATTAATAGATCGGTCATATGTCGCAAAATGGAAAGATTATTGGGAGCTAATTAGTATGCACTTCATGAAAATCTCCTTAACACATAAAAATATGATTATAAATAACTCCATGTTGTGGTTGCTAAAGGAATTTTGTACTTCACCTATTACACCTAAACATATGGTCTGTTACCCATTAAATATTATTATTAGTTATCAGAACTTTATATTCATGCACCCTAAGTATAGGGAATGGAATTTTATTGTATTCCCTATAATTTATACTCAGGGTATGCTTATGTCATCTACTTCTGAAGGAGCTCATTTAGCTATAGATAATAATCTAAAGTACTGGTATCAGCTGATATCTGATAATAAAGTTAAAAATCTAGATTTCTTAAAACAAGAATTTGATCTAAGAGAAACTTGCTGGTTAGAGGTTCAGATCTTTAGACAACATCTCATTGATAGAATAGATCTAATGTCTATAACAGTTAAAGAATCTATTCCAAAACTGATTGATTACTTGATAATAAATTTACAGCATAAAGTTTCTGATAAAGGTAAACTTTCATATATACATAAAATTATCAGACAAGAAACTTTTACAATGTAGATTCATACTGGAATTATTTCACCTGTATTAATGGGGACCCACCAACTCAACAAGATAAACAATATATATTGGAATCTGCTTATAGAACTACATCTTCCATTGTCTGGAGACTTTATACATGGAAATTTTACATAGATCTTTTTATACACCTTTGATGATGAATAAAATTAATAATAAAGATAATCTATGTAAGAGATGTAATGTAGAAATTAATGCTGACTGGGCTCATATGTTTTATGACTGTATGAAGTTGAAAGAATACTGGAAGTCAATTAATGAATTTTTGCAGGCTCTTTTTACAGATAATTTCATTATTTCTAAGTCTCTTATATTATTCAACACACCTGTACCTCAATGTGTTAAAAGATTAAGCTTCCCTTGTTATGGTCTATCCTAGCAGTGGCTAGGAAAATAATAACTAGAAATTGGATTTCAGATACACCTCCTTCGTTCAATGAATTTAAAATGTTATGAATATAATGTGTCATATGGAAATAAGCACAATTAGAATGAGAACAACTAGAAAAACATCACATTTTATTGTATGGGATAATTTACAAAATTTGTTAAAAAATTCTAATTTCAATAGCACAGTATTTTAGTTTAATTAATTGATCTGATTGTAGTGGATGTCTTTGTAAATACTTTAGTTGTTTTGTTGAATATTATAATAATACCTATTTTTAATTATTTGTATAAAATTGTTATGATATTTCTCTTATATGTTAAAACAATAAACTTGTTTTGAAAAAAAAAATATATCCCTTTTAGCACTGAGGCACTTGTAGCTCCTTTCACATAGTACCGCTTAAATAATGGGTACTTTTCCATTATCGGAGCAACAGTTGTAAAGAGCGTTTGGAATCGTAACAGCCATTTCCAGTATGTGTAGACATATATACACACGGAGACACAGCAATGGATTATTTCTCTGTATAGCAAAAAAATCTAGCACCCAATAGCTACAGTGTTCAACTAGGGCAACAGTGTTGTGGTTCACACAGGGAAAACACAACCGCAACTGGAATAGGATAAATAAAGTAAAGTGAGATATGTTGGAATAGGAGAAAGTAATGTGATATATAGGCGGTGACTGTGTTCTCACAAAGTGGGAGGATATTGTTTTGGTCCGAGGCAAACTGCCCTGTTTTGATTTGGCATTCCCATTGTAAATGAGTGGAAATTTGTGAAATTCAAGTCCAGAGAAGTAGCAGTACTTGTTTCGTGTTTTGAGAGGTTTACGTTGGCAGTTTACTTTTGGGTCAAGTTCATAGAGTTGTCTTTCTTTAAGCTTGATTTACATTTTAAGCCCGAAATGAGTAAAGGTACACCAAGCACTTGCTGTAATATCTGCATGTTGATGCCCTTACAAGTATAAATACCCGAGTGTGGTATTGAGACTTGTACAGACTTCAAAAAAATCATCGCTGTCTCTGCACTTGGCTTAAAAACCTATATGAGGTTATCTATAAAAGCCTAGAGTGGTGAAACTATTCTGTGTATCTGTGCATGAAGGGTTTACTTACACTTCAGAACGGATGACACCAATCGATGTTAGGCAGAAACACACGAAAGTCTCGGCCCTTGAGTAAGAAAAAACAAACTGACTCTGAAAACAGCTGCTGCAAAATAAGTCACTTCTCAACAGTATCAGAAGGGCTTAGAAACAACAGCTGTGCGATCATTGCGTGCACCTGCTAGCGCGTTAGAACTGTTGCTCCCGATAATGAAAAATTACCAAATAATGATTATGATGATGATGATGAAGATGATGGTGACACAAAAAATAAAGTCTGTACCAATTTTGAGACAAATAGCCATTTCGTTTTCTGCTTTGTTCTCCCTGTGATTTGTCAGACAAATACCAGCAATGTACAGTTTCTGGATCAGTAATGAAGAAACTGTTTTCCCACAGTATTCGTAAACTTGCAGACTATTGTCTGTTGTTTTGCACACTAAATGCTTCCCAATACTGTGTGGAAAATCCAGTATCAACTGGAATTCTTTGCCCAATGCACATGAAAGTAAGCAAGTTAGTTAGTTATTCACAGTGTTCTCAGGCAATACCAAATAATGTTAAGATTTTATTTTCTTTGTTGAATTTCCTTTATTGGCAAGAACCCTCTGTACTACTTATAATAACAAATATTATCACTGAGGGTAAAAGCAATGTCTTGTAATCTGCCCAGGATTCCCAGGCAGTGTAGTACTATTAGATTTTTTTTCTATATCAAGTGGAGTTCTCTTTCTCACTCACTGATAACAATATCCATTCTAACAATGGATAATAGCATTGCTTCATAATCTGTTACAGTATGTTTTAACCATACTTAGTGCTGGTAGGACTTTTATTTAATTTCCTATATAATGAAGAACCCTGTATCACATTCATATAAAAGGATGCACCACTTCTGCCAAACAAGCAAAAGGACACTCCTTCCTCCTACACAAATGCAAAATTACTAGGAAACTCTTCCCTAGACACAAAAGAAATATCACCCTGCAGTATTCAGAATGTAATCACTACTTGTTCCCTCTTCCTGCTGTCTCCACCAGCTGTATTTTGTAGCATCTCCTATAAAATACTTATCTGTTCTAATTATTTTTAAAAGAATAGTTCTTGCTCTGGGCAGTCTTCTCTCACAACCCACAGACACTACTGCTTGGTCTGCTCTAAGGGATCAGAGTAAATGATCAAACCTGAGGCAACAGAAGTCTAGTGTAAGGGACTGGATTAAATGATCACACCTGATGCAATAGAGAGCCATATATGTGCTAAGATTGTCGTCGGTGTGGTCTGTTTTCATTTATATAAATGTATGATTACTTATGTTGTAAGTGATGGTTTAATAAAGATGTTTCTTGTTAAATAAAGGCAGAAGTTGAATAATTTATGTAATACTGTCTAGGTTATATGATATATAGCAATATATCTGAAGCATAATGCTTGTTATGAAAATATAATTTGTAATTTATGTAATATTGCCTAGGTTATATGATATATAGCAATATATCTGAAGTATAATGCTTATGTTAATATAATTTGATTACTTGTATATGAATGCAAATTTGCTATGTCACAAGTGATAATTCAATAAAGGTGTTTGAAACAAAAAAGATGCAGTGCTCACCTCAGAGTGAAAGGAAATTGAGCATAAGCACCAACATCAATTGATTTGGAGACATAGTAACAAGATATGGATTGTCTAGCCATAACTTGTACTGTGTGCCAGGAAGAGGCAGGTCACAGCATGCTAATGAGAGAGACAAACTGACTTCCAGATTCCAGTATGCTAATGAGAAGCAAGTTGCCCCACTTCCAGCCAGTTTCTGGGGTGTTAATGTGAAGCATGCCATCTCATGTTCAGGTTCTGGTGTGCTAATAAGAAGCATGCCATCTTATGACCATGTTTCAGTATGCCAATCATAAGCATGCCATGCCATGTCCTGGTTCCAGTATGCTAATGAAACGCATGCCATCTCAAGTCCAGTCACAAGTAGGCTAATGAAATGCAGGCCATCTCATGTCCAGGTTCCAATATGTTAATAAGAAGCAAGCCATCTCATGTCCACGTACCGGTATGCTAATATCAAGCATACCCTCTCATGTCCAGGTTCTGCTATGCTAACGAGAAGCATGCACTCTCATGTCCAGGTACTGCTATGCTAATGAGAACCATGCACTCTCATGTCCAGGTTCTGCTATGCTAACGAGAAGCATGCACTCTCATGTCCAGGTTCTGCTATGCTAACGAGAAGCATGCACTCTCATGTCCAGATACTGCTATGCTAATTAGAACCATGCACTCTCATGTCAAGGTTCTGCTATGCTAATGAGAAGCATGCACTCTCATGTCCAGGTTCTGCTATGCTAATGAGAACCATGCACTCTCATGTCCAGGTTCTGCTATGCTAATGAGAAGCATGCACTCTCATGTCCAGGTTCTGCTATGCTAATGAGAAGCATGCACTCTCATGTCTAGGTTCTGCTATGCTAATGAGAAGCATGCACTCTCATGTCCAGGTTCTGCTATGCTAATGAGAAGCATGCACTCTCATGTCTAGGTTCTGCTATGCTAATGAGAAGCATGCACTCCCATGTCCAGGTACTGCTATGCTAATGACAAACATGCACTCATGTCAAGGTTCTGCTATGCTAATGAGAAGCATGCACTCTCATGTCCAGGTACTGCTATGCTAATGAGAAGCATGCACTCTCATGTCCAGGTACTGCTATGCTAATGAGAACCATGCACTCTCATGTCCAGGTTCTACTATGCTAATGAGAAGCATGCACTCTCATGTCCAGGTTCTGCTATGCTAATGAGAAGCATGCACTCTCATGTCCAGGTACTGCTATGCTAATGAGAAGCATGCACTCTCATGTCCAGGTTCTGCTATGCTAATGAGAAGCATGCACTCTCATGTCTAGGTTCTGCTATGCTAATGAGAAGCATGCACTCTCATGTCCAGGTTCTGCTATGCTAATGAGAACCATGCACTCTCATGTCCAGGTTCTGCTATGCTAATGAGAAGCATGCACTCTCATGTCCAGGTTCTGTTATGCTAATGAGAAGCATGCACTCTCATGTCCAGGTACTACTATGCTAATGAGAAGCATGCACTCTCATGTCTAGGTTCTGCTATGCTAATGAGAAGCATACACTCTTATGCCCAGGTACCAATATGATAATCAGAAGCATGCTATCTCATGTCCAGTTCCAGTATGCTAAGGAAAAGCATGCCATCTCATGTCCAGGTCCCAGTGTGTAAGTGAGAAGCATGCCATGCCATGTACAAGTTCTGGTATGCTAATGAGAAGCATCCCATGTCATGTATGAGTGTTGGCAAGCTAATTAGAAACAAGACATTCCCTGTCAAAATTCTGGTGCGCTAATGAGAAGCATGCCATCTCATGTCCAGTTACCGGTATGCTAGTGAGAAGCATGCCATTTCATGTCCAGGTCCGGTATGCTAATGAGAAGCATGTCACTTCATGTCCAGGTCTGGTATGCTAATGTGAAGCATGTAATTTCATGTCCAGGTCCGGTATGCTAATGTGAAGCATACCATCTCATGTCCAGGTACTGGTATGCTAATGTGAAGCATGCCATCTCATGTCCAGGTAACGGTATGCTAATGAGAAGCATGCTATTTCATGTCCAGGTCCGGTATGCTATTGTGAAACATGTAATTTCATGTCCAGGTACTGGTATGCTAATGTGAAGCATGTCATCTCATGTCCAGGGACCGGTATGCTAATGTGAAGCATGTCATCTCATGTCCAGGGACCGGTATGCTAATATGAAGCATGCCATCTCATGTCCAGGTTCTGGTATGCTAATATGAAGCATGCCATCTCATGTCCAGGTACACATATGCTAATGTGAAGCATGCCATCTCATGTCCAGGCACTGGTATGCTAATATGAAGCATGCCATCTCATGTCCAGGTACTGGTATGCTAATATGAAGCATGCCATCTCATGTCCAAGTACCGGTATCCTAATATGAAGCATTTCATCTCATGTCCAGGTACCGGTATGCAAATATGAAGCATGCCATCCCATCTCCAGGTACCGGTATGCTAATATGAAACATGCCATCTCATGTCCAGGTACCGGTATGCTAATATGAAGCATGCCATCTCATGTCCAGGTACCAGTATGCTAATGTGAAGCATACTGTCTCATGTCCAGGTACCGGTATGCTAATATGAAGCATACCATCTCATGTCCAGGTACTGGTATGCTAATATGAAGCATGCCATCTTATGTCCAGGCACTGGTATGCTAATATCAAGCATGCCATCTTATGTCCAGGTACCGATAAGCTAAAATTAAGCATGCCGTCTCATGTCCAGGTTCTGGATTGCCAATGAGAAGCATACGCTCTCATGCCAGGTTCTGCTATGTTAATGAGAATCATACACTCTCATGCCCAGGTACCAATATGATAATCAGAAGCATGCTATCTCATGTCCAGGTACCAGTATGCTAGTGAGAAGCATGTCATGCCATGTCCAAGTTCTGGGATGCTAATGAGAAGCATGCCATGTCATGTCCGAGTGCTGGCAAGCTAATTAGAACCAAGACATTCCCTGCCCAAGTTCTGGTGTGCTAATGAGAAACATGCCATCTCATGTCCATAGTCTAGTATGCTAATGAGAAGCATGTCATCTCATGTCTATGTTCTAGGATGATAATAAGAAGCATGCCCTTTCATGTCTAGGTAGAAATATGCTAATATGAAGCATGCCTTCTCAAGTCCAGGTACTGTTATGCTAATGTGAAACATGGCATCTCATGTCCAGGTACCGGTATGCTAATGAGAATCATGCCATCTCATGTCCAGGCATCGGTATGCTAATGAGAAGCATGCCAACTCATGTTTAGGTACTGGTATGCTGACGTGAAGCATGCCATTTCATGTCCGGGTACTGGTATGCTAATGTGAAGCATGTTATTTCATGTCCAGGTACCGATATGTTAATGTGAAACATGCCATCTCATGTGTAGGTACACGTATGCTAATGAGAATCATGCCACCTCATGTCCAGGTACTGGTATGCTAATATGAAGCATGCCATCTCATGTCCAGCTAACAGTGTGCTATTGAGAAGCATGCCATCTCATGTCCAGGTACCGGTATGCTAATATGAAGCATGCCATCTCATGTCCAGCTAACAATGTGCTAATGAGAAGCATGCCATCTCATGTCCAGGTACCGGTATGCTAATATGAAGCATGCCATCTCATGTCAAGCTAACAGTGTGCCAATGTGAAGCATGCCATCTCATGTTCAGGTACTGCTATGCTAATGTGAAGCATGCCATTTCATGTTCGGGTACAGGTATGCTAACATGAAGCGTGTCATTTCATGTCCAGGTACCAGTATGCTAATATGAAGCATGCCATCTCATGTCATCCAGGTACCGGTATGCTAATATGAAGCATGCCATCTCATGTCCAGGTACTGGTATGCTAATATGAAGCATGCCACCCCATGTCCAGGTACTGGTATGCTTATGTACAGCATGCCATCTCGTGTCCAGGTACCAGTATCCTAATGACTTGTCAAAGGCAATTGACACAATAGCTCACTTAGGTATTATAGACAAACTCACAAATTTAGGTATAAATCCCTTTGTCACCCAAAGAATAACCAAATGGCTCATGGACAGGACAGACAAAGTTATGGCGTGGGGAATCCAACCCCTACCAAGAGGCCTGTTGCTAGTGGTGTCCCACTGGGCTCAGTACTGAGACCTCTACTGTTCAGTATATACTTCTGTGAAATCAAGGCAAATGTAAAGGGCCTTTGACTGACCAAATCTTCTGATAACTGCAAGCTGAGTGCAGTCACTGAATCTCCCAAAGAGGTTGGCATCCTCCAAGAGAGTCTAACACAGACAAATAATTGGTGCCAGAGCCATAGCCTAAAAGTTTACCTTTTGTGAAGATGACCACCCTGTAAATTACAACATTGGTAGCATTCCCCTAAGAGTAGACCTAGTGCTAAAGCACTTGGGAGCTCAGGTTGACAGTAACCTGAACTTTGATCACCATCTGCCCATGGTGGAGAGAAAATCCTACATAGCACAACTTACAAATAAGGGTATAGCATCTATATCTAAGGAGATCATAGTGCCACTATACTCATCCCTCATTAGACTAATATTCAAGTACAATGCACCCTTTGGCATATAACTGACCAGGTGTTTGCAGCAGCTGGAGCAGCCACAGAGGTTCTTCTCTGAAAAAACATATGGTATAAATAACATTTCCTATGAGAACCACCTCAAAGCTCTGTCTCCTACAGACTACTGATGATCTATGCCTAACCTGCAAGGAATTCTATGATTCAGCCTTGATAGATCTGCTATACATTTGCAAAACAAACAGCACTATAATTACCCAATCTAAGGATCTGAACCTCGCCTGTGACATAAACAAAACATACTGAAGGGACAGGTATATATCTCAGAAATTACTCTTTCTCTGAAACAGACTCCCCATTCATGTGAAGCACAGCTGTTCCCTAAGCCTATTCAAATAGAATTTGGATCAATGGATGGGAAATCACACATTCGTCCCTTTCTTTTGTCCCTTATGGACAGGGGCAGCTTGTTGATGCTCCAAGGCACAGGTATATACCAAAACCCTTCTAGTCCATGAGTATGGATAACTGAGAAAATTGGGGCATGAATGGGTAGGCTTAAAAAGGCTGTATGGCCGTTAGCCTAGTAAACTGCTTTGATCCTAAGATCCTATGTTTGGGTTCTGACATGCTGTGAAGAAACATAACATCTCATGCCGTGGGGCCTGTATGCTAATGAGAAGCATGTCATCTCATGTCAGGAGTCCTGTATGCTAATGAGAAGCATGCTGTGTTACTTTCTGTTTCATTTTGGGGTAATTTTTTTTCTTTAAGTTTGTTATAATAACTAGGACATTAATTGTATTAGTGAAATTGTTATCCCCGAAGTGTTATAGTTGTGAGAAACTGATTTATCATAAATTGCCAGATATTAAATTAAAAACAACACAGGAAAATAGAGTTATCACAGTGAATGATGTTGTGCCCTTGTCAGTGGTTGCAGAGGCAACAAATTACCTAATATTACAGACGTTATATTTTCATGTGTTCCATATGATGTCATGCTACTCTCGAAAGAAAGACCACTGATATCACTGGAGTTATACACTCAAACTAAATGAAACAAGTAAATCACTCCGTGGATATTCTAAGTAGAGGCTATAACTAGCAAGATGCTATGAGATGTATATCTGGACAAGTGCCTTGTGAGTGCAGAGGGGCTGGAGAGGACGACAAGCTTCCTTGAAGATGAGAGTAAGAACAGTAATAACCTTTTATTGATTTATAAATGTGCATTAAAAAATTAGGAACATGTTTGAATGGTATGTGGTAAAGTGCAGAAAAAACACATGCCTGTCTTTGGGCACAAAAACCCATTACATGGGCATACAGTGTAATAGAGTATCAGTGTAGTGGAATGCCAGGTGCACAGGTAAGCTATCAGGAAGAAAAATGATAGTGTTAGGCCTCAGTATCGGTCATTACTCATAAAGCCTCAGTTCGAGTACTGTATCCTATTTTCAGGGAAATTTTACTGGGAAAATTAGAGTCAGAACTTCTAGGCCCAGCCCAAGTATGGCAGAACAAATGGCACAGTATCAGGGATGTCCAATCCTGATAAATTCACTACCGAATTCTCAACATTATAATGTCTGTATATATATATATATATATATATATATATATATATATATATATATATATGGGTCTACTTCTTTTCAATGAATGCACACTTCACCGAATGTTAGAATAGCAAACTCACTATTGCAAAAACACACATCTCTGAAAATACACTGCACCGAACCACCGAAGAACTCAATTACGAACAGAAATACCTCAACCGTTAACTCAAAGACAACTATTTCACTTACACATCAACTACTTTCCCCAAAAGCATCCACCCTTAAACAACAAACAAAATACTACAAAACACTCTACAATACAATATTTAAAATGCACACACCGGTACAATGTGAGCTTCCTCTTCACAATCTCAAAACACGTACAATGCCTTCACACATAGTAAACTTACCTACATACACCTCTACTATAAAACACTAAGTAAAATGAGCAAACATAGATTATTAAAGAAATAAAACTACAAACACATTTTCCAGAATTTTTGTAAGGGGGCAAGCTCCCCTGCACCCCCCTGTGGGGGGTCTGCACCCCCCATACCCCCTGCAAATTATATATACCAACTCCGAGATCACAATACAGTGAAAAGAAGTGCTGATTTCCCCACCCTTACTGCAGTGCGATCTCAACCTAAAGCTACCAATGCTCTTACACTAATTCTGCTGTTTCTAAAGATTGCAACACCTACCTCAACATCTGGCATACCACAAAACTAGTCAGCAGCATGACCAGCTCCATAAACAGTAATAACTTTTACCTCAAAGTCTCCCACAACCGGAACGTTAACTTAGTCAATCCACCAAACTCAGTGAAGTAAGCTTTTGGACAACTGCAAATTCAAAATACTGAGTTCACTATTCTAATGTTCGGTGAAGTGTACACTCGTTGAAAAGAAGTAGAACGTCAGAGTCACTGAAGGACAGTCTACATGCAATACTTGTTTTATTTAATTTCTTGTATTTATGGTTTAGCCTCAATAGAGCTAACAAAAAGAATACAGGAACATATAAATAATGTTTCAAAAAAATGAAAAATCCTGTGGAGGCACATTAGGCGACTAAACGCCATTACAATATAATATGAATATGATAAAAGCGCACATTTTGCAGCAGGTGCAAGGGGAAGAAAAATACACGACCTCTTACTTAAGAAAAAGTTTAGAACAATGAGTCCATTAGGAATAAATAATGAATTAAATCAACAGTATTTGATTTTTTAAATGTATTGATTTAATTGTTTAATGGGTTACTTAGTTATTAGTCATTTGACGTTTGTCTATAAAATGGAATTTTTATTGATATTTTTACAGTCCTAGAAGGTGTTAGTGCTGAAGTGCTCAACTTTTATTAAAAGCTTTTTTTACAGTAGGCTGAGTTATGGTATATAATGATGCAAGGAAATGCTGTTTATTGGGAAAGGTGATGGGACTATGCAAGTCATTTCCGAAGGAGTTGTGGAGTGTTGATCAATAGAAGGGGGTCACAGTACTTGTGGTAGAAGAGATAAGGGGTGAGATTAGAGGAGATGACGAGTGCATGCCGAGGCCGTGTCTGTATCACTCGTGGCATTACTAGGCTGCTGGTTTTCTTTCCTCATTATCACCATATGTATATATATATTTCCTGATGCCCACGTACCTACTGACTTGATTGCTTTTATAACATAGAGATCTGAATAGAAGAAAGAAGGTCGAAAGTGTATTTGTGGATGACTGTCAGTAATTTGTTTCAGGTTGCATGTGACCCAAAAACAACGGTGGAAACGACTGAAAGCAAGAGTATACTGACAATCAAGGAAGCGCAAGCAGATGACTCAGGCTGCTATACATTCATTGTGCGCGACAGACTGGGCAGTGCACAACATCAGATCAACCTTTCTGTTGTAGGTAAAGATCCAGGTTCTTTCATTTAGTTGTATTTGTGTTAGTAACAAAGTGAAAATGGACTGTTTTTTTGTAAAAATGCATTCTATTTGTTAAAAATAAGTCTGGGAGCATAGTAGTGTGCCATTCAGGCTTTTCATTCTTTCTTTCTCTCTTCTTTCCTTTCCACCCTTCCGTCCCTTCTTCCTGTTCTTTATCTGGGTAAATGGCCTGGCTCAAGGACACTTTTCCGCTATTAGTTCAGCCAAGTTTATGTAATTGCATAATGACATAATTTGTGTATGTAAGCAGTATTATAAAGTATTTCTAATGCTATAAAGCATAAGGTACTGTTTTTAGGTTGAGATGGAGGCTGTGCCTGAAGCAGTGCTGTGTAAGGGGTTGCTGTCCAGTTGAGGTGTACCGTCCTTTGAATGAAACAATACACTGAAATTCCACTTACCCATCATGCTGATAATACTGTTTTATCAGGTGTCTAAGTGGAAGCTAATGAGCTCACAGGTACTATTCAAAACAGAAGGGAGAGTACATCAGTGTATTGACCATGATTTATTTTCTAACTAAAACTGGCACATAATGTTTTCATGTCGCATGGCACTCAAGTTATTTATTCCGGCTAAGACCACCTATTTAATCATTTTACCACACAGCACTGTGTATAAAGCACTTTCAGGTTTTAGGATTAAGTGCTGTATAAATGCATTGACTTTTTATTGCTTTTTCTTTCCTGTCTAATCAAAATGTAGCTAATAAGCAATGAATTCCCAAATGACTGTCTAACACTTCTCACTGGAAAGTAGTTTCTGAGACCAGTATAATATGCAGGTAGAAATACCTGTACTAAGATTGCTACCACTGCACATCCTACAGTTTTGTTTTCTCACAAGATGCTAATAAGATTTTGTGTCGAAGTCTTCACAAGAACCTACTCTGGAAGACTTCTTGCAATTGATGAAAGAAACACCGACATTAGAAATCAAGGTGAAAGAGTCGAAAATTTCACCTAAAACATGGACAAACAATCTTTGGGAAAAAAATTTAACTCTTATTGAGACAGTAAAAATGAACCCTAAATAATTAATGTGTAACTTTATACTTTATTAATTGAATATTATGCATTTTTGTTACTAATTTCATATATTTTATTAATTTTTCCCCTCCTTTGTTCAGATCAATTGTACGTAGTGGTTTATAATACTTGTTTATTGATGATTGTATTGTTAAACATTATATTATTGGAAAATAAAAAAATTATTTGAAAAAAGATAAAAAAACTTGTGCAATTTAAGCTTGCAACTGTGTCTGCATATCTAATCCAAGCTTTTGAGCTTTACTGTATCTCCTTTATATAATTATGTCAGTCTTTATAGGGTGATAATATGTAAAATATAGGAAGAAAAGAATGTTGGGGGGTAAAAGTCTATCCATGAGGTAAATAATGGCAATGCAATAATGAAGACCAATACGATATGAAGTATCACAGGGCACAACAATAGGTTTTAGAGATACTGCAGTCATACTTCCATTGTATATGATGTTCACTAGTAAGGGCATATCAGGAACACTATGATTCTAAACAGACACAGAGAGGTTCGCTATAACATGTACGATGACATTCCCAATGCTGCTAAGGATATGGAAAAGCTGGTGTCTGGGCAGAAGCTTAGAAAGTATATGTTAAAAGAGAAAGGGAACTATAATCTGGGCATATTGCCTTGTTTGAGGATAAGTATAATAACAGGATTTGGAGAAGAATAATAGAGATAGAAGGGAACATGTGGTAGCTATAAGGGTGATAATTTCACACAAAACATTAGGAAATACTCTTTCATAGAAAGGGTAGTAGGAACTTGGAATGCATTTCTGAGGCCGTGGTACAGTACAAGTCAGAAGAGGGGTTCAATGTTAGGACAAAGTAATGCAGTGCCATCTGCATAGAGCCTAGCAACAACATTTGGTCAAACTCAATAGACTACAGGTCATCTTCTGTAACTTACTTCAGAAAGTCCATTGGTTCCCTATGAAAAGCATAGCTATTCTAATTCTTAGTATCTTGTTATTAAAAAAATATTGGGCAGATTACTGCTCTTGTCCCCTGAGAACAAAACATCAACTCAGGGATCAAAACAAGTTTCTTAGAAGCAGCTAAGAGGACATTTGCATACTTACCAGGCCTCAATTTAAACATGCTAATTAAGAAAAAGGAAAAATAAATAGGGCCCACTCTTTGGAACCACTTTCCTAATGCCATTAAGAAAATCATACCTTGAGACTCCTCCTAAAAAACTTTGAAAGAACTTCATCAAGATGTCAAATCCATTTTCTTCCATGATACTGGCTAAAGCACTCACCATAAAAGCTTATTCCACTGTACTGAAGCATAAGATGGTTTACAGTATCTGATTGAACCCTGCCTCCTTTTATGTGGTGCAAATATATCAAACGTTGTTAATTGTGCTGTTAATAACATCAATGCTATAGTTTAGTATGCACTCTTAAGATATTATTTAGCTTGTCTTAATTTTCGATTTTTATTTTATTGCTAATTATCTGCATATTTGTCTTGATCTTACTCATTTTTGTACTGTTTTGTACCTAGGTCCTGACTGGAAAGGGTCAGAAGGCCAGCTCATTTACCAAGTAAACAAACTGTAAATAAACAAACAAATAAATCTGTAAATGTGTATCTCCATCTTTCTAGATGTCTTCAAGGCCTTTGACACAGTTTCTCACCAGAAACTGCTGTCAGAGCTCGCCACCCTAAAACTTAGCAACTCTTTCCTAACATGGTTTCACGGTTTCCTTACTAGCCACCAGCAAGCTGTTAAATGGCAGCAGGAGCTACCATCCCTACTTCCTGTAAACATAGGAGTACCCCAAGGCTCCATACTAGGCTCCCTACTCTTCACCATTTTCACTAAAAAGCTGCACAGATCTACCCCTCTCACCTCAGTCATCCAATTCACAGATGACTTAACCCTCATGTGTACTGCATCCTCTGTAAAACAATTACAGATCCCTACACAGCAATCCTTTACTGAAGCAGAATCCTGGCTAGCTGGAGCAAACCTTATACTGAACCCAAACAAGACAAAGCTGATGCTATTTCTCCCAATCAAATCTGCCAGTCCCATAACCACATTCCAAATGCACTCATCCAACAACACTACTAAAACCACTGTCTCACAAACCAAACTACTAGGTGTTATAATCAATAACAAGTTGAAATTTGACTTACATCTATCACACTTCATTAAGAAGACTCACATTAAGCTATGCTCTCTGTACCAAATTAAGCCCTTCCTTACTAAACAAATTGGTCTAGACAATGCCAGAACTCATCTTCTGTCCAGTCTACTCTATCCATTCCCATCTTCACTAACATAAGTAAAACAGACCTAACAAAACTCAAGTCCTGCTACAACAAAGTAGCCAAATTCCCCACAAGCTCCGTTCAAAGATCCCACCACTGTTCTGACCTCCAACAACTAAAAATAGTTAGAACTCCCCCAACACTTAACTTTCACCCAACTTGTCACCCACCACATTGTAAACCAAGCAGACAAGACTCCCTCCCTACAAAAAATGCTTCAACCTTATGCTACCACTTGACAACTCCAATCCTCACATAAAACATTACTAAATGTTTCCAAAAGCAGCAATAAAGCTGGAGACACCCTCTATTCCCACTATATCTCCGAAATCTGGAACACAATTGCCCAACATATTGCAAATATTACCAACCCACCACAATTTAAAAAACTGCTAAAAGAGTACCTCAGTAGCAAATGGATCTGCTCTTGTATCAGCCCAGGCTAATGCCATCCACCCTGTGTACTCTTACTAATAACTCCTGTTCCTCTCCATTTTTTACATACCTCTAACCTTTTCAACTACCCTTTAGCAGTCTATACTCTCCATTACTCACATACCTCTAACCTACTCAACTGCCCTCTAGCAATCTATACTTATAGAGCTAGTACAATCTCTAAGGAAATATATATTGTATTATGGAGCGTTTCTTACCAGGCCTCCACTGAAAATGGGCTTCCAACCAGTTGGACTACCCCGGTAAACAAAGGTAACTAAATAATAAAAATACATAAAAAATAAATAAATAAATAAATAGTTTGTACAGTCCTCCTTGCATTTGGCAAAGCACACCTAAGTCTTGCACTGGAAATTTTGCTAGGATTTGCATAGCTTGTAACTATTCCTTAGTGAAGAACACACCAACCACCTCACTCTATCCTCCTAATCCCTCAACTAGCCTTCCAATACTTGTTTTTTTTCAGCACGCCAGTTCATCCATGTTTCAAATGTGAAGAGTCCCTGTACTGTAGAGGCCCAACAAAACAGTAATCAGTTCCTGCTAAAATAGCTGTTTCGCCTTGATATCTGTTCATTTAAATCAAAGAGGATATACACAGTCCGGTCTGCTTAGTAAATGATGAAAGACATCAGAAAGCCACAGACAGTACTAGAAATGGCAATGATCATGGTACGCTGGGTGATTAGCCATTAACTGATTGTAGTAGCCCTGTTTCATGATGTTAGAATGGATAGAAAGGCTATTGTTATATTAAGCCTTCAAGTCAAAACATTAACCTGGGATATGTCACTCTCTAGGTTTGGGTAATGGTTAAGATGCTTACTTCTCAAGATAAAAGGTACAAGGTTTGATTCCAGCTTTGACAGGAAAATTGTCTAAGTATAATTTGTACCCTTCTGGCTTTCTAACACTCAGACATAGATTCCTGTCGAAAGTTTTATTTACTTGTCTGACATTTGAACAAGTAACCCTTGTAAAAATCCTCAAAATTGTATACTGCTGGTCTGTCTTTCCTTCCTATGAAAAGTAAAGTTCAAGTGCTGAGTGCAAGTAACATTACAGTGCTGAGTGCAGATTTTAGGCCCTTACATTCAACTTACCTCTGGTGTGGTGTCAGTGAATCAAGGTATTCCTCTAACCACTCCTACTGCCTTCTCTTTTCCCCCACCCCCCTCTTTCCTTATACAGGATAAACTGCTACAACTTAGTACAGGCATTGGTTTTGCCCTGCTCTGCTTGCCTTCACTTCGCTCGGGCTTGCTTCGCACTTCACCCTGCCCCCAAATTCCTCCTGCCCCTGGTGCGGCTACATTTATTGGTACTAGACCACACCCCACTTTTTTAAACCAATCAGTAACAACTTGTTACTCAACAGCACCACCCGCAACCTGATACCACCAGTCCTCCAACTCTACTATTCCTTTTGTCTAAGTTTCAAGTCTCATTCAGTAGATATGCTAGGACCTAAAATAAGTCTTATTAACTCTACATCTACCCCTTTTACTCATCCCATATCTCCTAACTGCCTACAAATGTCAGGATCACCCAGGTTTCCACTACCCTAAATTCCAAACTTCCATCCCATCTATAACAGATAATAATGCACCCTTACTCACTCCCCTCATGCTTACCACCTTAACCCCTAAATACTACCATCTTACTGGACTTAGTTACATTAGTCATCAAACTAGACACTATTACAAAACTTTATTCAAAATCTTAAAACTCATACTCAGGATACACTACAACCTCACAAAGGACGGGACATTCACCCAAACCCTGGTCCATCCCCACCTGTTGGCCCTAATCCACCTACTATATCCCCTACCACCATAGCTCCAACAAATAGACCTCCTAGCTCACTGCTGGCCTGCCATCTAAACATTAGGAGAATAAATAACAAAACTCAGCACCTGCATGCCCTCTTAGCTGTTCATTCCCCAGATATATTATGCCTAACAGAAACGTGGCTGAAGCCTGCCACCAAGGACCATGAGATTCTGCCACCAGGGTATAGTATGTTTTGACTAGACCGTACCACCAGAAAGGGTGGTGGGGTAGCCATACTTTACAAGTCTACCCTATCTGTCAGCATAGACACCCAACAACCACCCCAGTTCAATAAGGCTGAAATTCTTATTTCAAAACTACAAACTAACAAAAACAAAAATGTAAACATTGTCTGTGTCTACATTCCCCCAGGTAGGAACACAGAAACCTTAGAAGACTTCTTATATTGGTTATCCAATAACAACCCCCAAGAAACAATTGTTCTTGGGGATTTCAGCATTGACTGGAGCACTTGCTCTTGTGAAATTCCCACAACCCACATAAACCTCTATGGATTTACTCAAATCATAACCTCCCCCACCAGGACAGGAAAACCCAATAACAAGAAAAGTACCCTAGACTGGATACTTGTCAATACCCATCTTCAATCTTATAAATCAGGCACTTTGCCTGATGATCTAAGTGTCCACTGTCTCACCTATGTAATCAAGCTCAAAGTAGACTGCTCCTACCAACCCACCTATAGAACATTAAGAAGCAACAAGAATTGCGGAGGTATTTCATCTATGCATTTTATTAGATCACATCTTTTTTTCCAATCTTCCAATACATAGTTCACCTGTATATGATGAAGTGTTTTCCTAGCTAAAATAAGATTAAAATCCAACTCATCAAATGTTAAAAAAAAATTTTTTCTACAACACCTTAGAATGCACCTTAGTTCTTGAGATGTGGAAGCACACAGGCAAAGATGTTTCATAAAGTGGGTTGGGAGTAGGGGCCATACCTCTCAACCTCTTAGTGCAAGAAGTCTGGACAAAGTCTGACATAATGGGAGACAAAGGCCCAAAAATAGGGCACACTTTAAATATTGCTTTTATAAACTTAGAAAATTGCTAGAATAACAGGATTTGTGTTAGCATGCGTTGTGAAACTCAAATGCCTGTAATTATTTAGTTACTTTAATCCTTAGATCATCCCAGTGATTTGTCAAAAAAGCACAATTTTTATGAGGAACAGACCAAAAATATGAGGCAAAAATATGGACATTCTGCAAAAATCTGTACAGTGGAGAGGTATGGTAGGGTCTGACAAGTATGGAAAAATTGTGAACAAAGTTAAATTCTTCAGACATGGCAATGAAGCCTTGAAACAGAGTACACTGGATATAAAAAATGTACACACCCCTGTTAAAATGTCAGGTTTTTGTGATATAAACAAATGAGGCCACAATAAAGCATTTCAAAACTTTTTCCACCTTTAATGTGGCCTATAACCTGTACAATTCAATTGAAAAACAAATAAATCTGTTAGGGGGAAAATATAAAAAATAAAAAAAATGTACAATAAGCTTGTTGTAAAAGTATGCACACCCTTAAACTAATACTTTGTTGAAGCACCTTTTGATTTAATTACAGCATTCAGTCTTCTTGGGTACACACCTGCCATCAACTAAAGAGACTCTGATTTACCAACACAAAAGGCAGGATCCACGACCAGTCAGACCACGACCAATAAGATGTTAAAACCTTTATTATCTGGATTTAATGCTCTCGTTTTGACTGTATCACAAAAAAATCTTCTTGTTGGTTTGTTGAGTTATTGGTCTCTACAGTTGTGTAGACTCTGATTAACCCCAAATAAAGTTCAGCTGTCCTAGTAAGATTTTCCTTTACTCAGTTGCCTGTTACAGCAAAAGCCATGGTTCGCACAGAGCTTACAAAGCATTAAAGGGATTTCATTGTTGAAAGGTATCAGTCAGAAGAAGGGTACAAAGAAATTCCACAACATTGGATATACCATTGAACACAGTGAAGACAGTCATCAAAAAGTGGGAAAACTACGGGACAACAGTGACGTTGCAAAGAACTGGACGTCTCTCAAAAATTGATGAAAAGACAAGCTGAAAAATGGTCAGGGAGGCTGCCAAGAGACCTACAGCAAAACTGAAGGAGCTGCAGGAATTTCTGGCAAGCACTGGTTGTGTACTACATGTGACAACAATCTCCCGTATTCTCCATATGTTTGGACTATGGGGTAGGGTTGCAAGATGGAAGGCTTTTCTTACCCAGAAAAACATCCAGGCCCAGATAACATTTGTAAAACAATACATCAAGTCTCCCAAAAGAATGTGTGAAAATGTATTGTGGTCTGATGAGACCAAAGTTGAACCTTTTGGCCACAATCCCAAAAGGTATGTTTGGCGCAAAAACAGCACTTCGCATCACCAAAAGAACACCATCTCCACGGTGAAGCATGATGGTAGCAGTATCATGCTTTGGGTTGCTTTTCTTCAGTTGGAACTGGGGCTTTAGTCAAGGTGGATGAAATTATGAACAGTTCCAAATACCAGTCACTTTTGGCCCAAAACCTTCCAGGCGTATGCTAGAAAGATGAAGATGAAGAGGAATTTCACCTTTCAACATGACAATGACCCCAAGCATACATCCAAATCAACAAAAGAATGGATTCACCAGAAGAAAATTAAAGATTTGGAATGGCCCAGAAAGAGCCCAGACCTAAGTCCAATAGAAAATCTGCGGTGCGATCTGAAGAGGGCTGTGCACAAGAGATGCCCTCACAATCTAACAGAACAGAAGAAAGAATAGGCAAATATTGCCAAGTCAAGATGTGCTATGCCAATAGACTCCTACCCAAGAAGACGGAATGATGTAATTAAATCAGAAGGTTCTTCAACAAAGTATTAGTTTAAGGGTGTGCACACTTATGCAACCAGCTTATCACACTTTTTTTGTTTTTTATATTTTTTTCCCCTAACAGATTTGCTTTTCAGTTGAATTGTACAGGTTATAGGTCACATTAAAGGTGGGAAAAGTTTTTAAATGATTTATTGTGGTTTCATTTTTTATACATCTCAAAAACCTGACATTTTAACAGGGGTGTGTACACTTTTTATATCCACTGTATGTGGCTGGATGTTGTGAATCTAGATATGTCTAACAGTTTTTTATTATTTCATATAAACTCCTATAAAGAATCTGGCAACAACCGCTGCACTGTTTTGGATGATAACATCAAGTAATACTCTTATAATTAAAATCCAGTAGCTTCATAAGCTGTCATCCATTCCTAAAGACACTGAGATAAAAAGCATACTAACAGTTATAATCTGCTAAACCGGAAAAAAAGATTTTAATGCAGATGTAAAACTGATGCCTTATGACAGCAAAAGAAAGCATCATGCCAGCAGTTTAAAGTTGAAGTTCAGTGATCAAAGCTATGAAATATAAATGGTCGCATGACAAGGCCAAGTTGATGTAGCTTTGCACTGACAAACATAAGAAGCTACTTTCAGGCTGAAGGGGCTCTTTATGGCCCAGACTCTTATGGATCTGCTTCACTAATTTCTAAATGGAAATGAAGGCATTCATGCTATAGCAAAATAGAACTTTGAGACACTTTTGAATGGAATCCTCTCTGACAGATGTAACTTTTAACTTTTCTAACTCTGTTAACTGTGCAAGACAATCACATGCTGGCTTTCTTACCATTTTCAAAATAAGATGTCATCATTAAAATGACAAGGGAAAAGGTGCGGGGTCAGATGTTATGCCATTTTTATGAATAGGCATGCAAAACTATTGTAATTTTATGAAATATATCCATATTTGAAACAATTATACATTTCTAGAAGATAGTCTGGCCAACATTATTACTAGGTTAAAAAAACTGAAATAAGCAAGTGTCTGGAAAGTATTGAGAACTGACTTGCTATCCATTGCATGGAAAATCCCTACTCTCATTATTCTGAATCATATCCTTCTTCATCTAGAAAAAGTGCTGACAGAATCCCACTATGGTTTTAAGCTGTCTTGTAGGACAATAGACATGATCAGCTCTCATTAATCATGAAGCCTCGTGGAATATATATTGGGAAGATTTGGTTGCAGTAACAGACTCCTCAGCCAGACCCATTCAGCATCCAAGTTAGATTCATAGATTTAAAGATATTGCAAGGCCACTGAGTCTTATGGCCATTCATGATTTGCCAGTACCCTTCCTCAGACTACACCCCCTTTCTACCATACCAGTAAATCCCAGTGTAAATTTGTGGATACCCATCCAGACTGTGACACCCCACCACTGTACCAGTAATCAATGATGCTTCAATCCTCACCACTGGCAACAGTGGGGGATGTTCACTGGGAGAATGACAAGTACACACACAGTATTTCCAGATGCAGATCTCCGCATCAAGTGCAATTTCCCTTAAGAGCACACAGAGACCAAAGTCAATCTTGGGCTGGTTTATCCCTCTTTCTCTAGATTCCCAATAAGACTGCCCACTGGCACAGCTATAGAGTTGAGATCTCAGCTGAGTGACCAAGCCAAAACCTCCCACACCCTCTCTGTCCAATCAGTGCTTTGTGTCCCTGCCCAAGTAGCTGACATGCACACACTCTTGGAGATTTGTTTTACACATACACACCTGGGAAGGGCTGGCACAGGTTTACCAGCTATGTCCCTCTGCACAGACTATAAGAGAGTTATCACTGCCACCAGAACCCCTTATCAGCTACGTTAAGGCCATTAACAAAGGTTGTCCAATTTTACTGTGCAATATTGATATTAATACAAATTATAGTTTGACCAAGAGCAAGGCTGTTAGGAGTGGCCCACACAGTGTCACCAAAAAATTATGCAAGTACTCTCAAAACTTAAATATCTCTACACAGGTCAAACACAATGAAATGTTTGATTATATTTAATAATAAATAAAAGAAAAAGACAATCTTCTTCTTCTTCTTTTGGCTTTTCCCAGTAAGGGGTTGCCACAGCAGATCACCTGTCTGCTCATGACTGGCAGTGAAGTTTTTACAGTGTCAAGTTGCCAGCCCAGCGCCCAACCTTCCACGGAAGGCAAACACACTCCTAGGGCCAATTTAGAGTATATTCACAGTGAAATCAGAGTTTAAAACCATACACAATATTTAAAACAACATTGCAGGACAGTCTCAAGTAAATAAAGAAAAATATCTAAATTAAGCTTCACTATATTCCTGACTGAATCTAAGAGAATTACACTATAACCCTAGAAACTTACTTCATTAGAGCAAGGCAGATGTGGTGAATGGATCTTCTAGTTGCTGTCAGGTCCAAGACAGAATGCAGAATGCTCTGTCTCACTAAGAGACATCTCAAAATAATATCTAAAATATTACTGCTGGGATAGCTTGCAGAATGACATCACTTCTTGTCATCTGACCCTAGTGCCCAGGCAAAACAACCACTGATGGCAGCTGGTAGCATTTAGCATCTACCTGTTAAAATACATAGACATAGGGCTTCTCCTCAGATCTCTGGCAGAAACTGGAGGTCATAAAACAATTGCATTCCTTCATGCTTTCAAGGACAGTAACTAGTTTACTCTAAACAGAAAGTTTCCTACTACAGACATTGTATCTCTCACTGCATTGAAAACTGAAAGATACCATCTTTTATGGTCTAGCCATAAAGTAATTTAATTTCAGTTATTTTTCTGAAGTTTGCTGGACTGAAGTTAACCTCCTGTATTCCGGTTTTCACTGTTAAAATATATACATTTAAACAGTTACAATAGTGCATGTTCATTTCTGTTCTCTTCCTGTAGGACACACTGTGGTTACATTTCAAACAAAGTACTCTACAAGTACCTTTTCAACACACATGTCTGTAAAAGCAGTTTGATATACAAGACATGCGGTTCTAATACATTTGTAACACAAGCATCTTGTATAAATCATTCTGATATTCACCAATGACATATAATTATTTATAGAATTCCAGTTAGCTGTGCTGACAGTATCCCGTTTTGTCACACAGACATCTAGCTTATGTTTAAAAGAAGATAGTGAGTCACTCTGCTTAACATGCAGGGGAAATTTATTACAAAGGTGTGGGTGGAGCTGCATTGTAAACCTGTCCTTCTGCCATGTTTTATGTATGTTAGTGAAAATTTATGTCCCTGCATCTAGTATTGTTGGATATTGGACTTGCAGAAAAACAGGATGTCTAGGATGATTAGGTATTTAATAACATGGTAAGTGAGATATAAATGTGCCTTTAAAGGTTTATAGGACAATGAATAAAGGGTTAGAGCTTCTATCCTCTCTTGGGAGCTCGGACACTTAAGCCTGTGATGTCTTTGCTTAGGATATTTTTGAGTCTTTCTGTTTGATATATTTATTGAGATATACTCCAAAGGGGTCTTGTACTAGACAAATAGCCTGATCAATATTTATTTATACCTTGATGATATTCCTTAGGCAATTATCTGGCCTAAATAAAAGGATTTTCTGACCACTATTCTACATGCTAGTCAAAAGAGAAGTATTACATTCCTAACTATCGTTTCATTTTGAAGTACTGTGTTGTCCATACAGTGTGATGAAGGGAGGAACTGTCAACCAGAAATGATGATTCTACACTTTTTATCATTCAGTTTTGAGCCCATTTTTATTACGGCATGAGTTTAATTGGAAGAGGGTTTGGGTGTTACGGAGTGACTTAACAACAAACTCTAGTTTGCAGTCATCTGCAGACTTTGTTAGCCACAGGTCTTGACTCTCTGCTTGGAGCTTTGAAAACTAAATACCAATAAAGGAAATGTGCTAGTGCTGAGCCCTGAGGGGTACTACTGGTCAGTTTCATACTTTCTGTTGAGGAAACTACAACTCCCACTCTGTGGGTTCTGTCTTTTAGCCAGTTTGCTATCCATCTTAGCACATATAAGTCATTGTTTTTAAGCATTTAGATTTTGTATAATGTCGGTATGGGAAATGGTGTTGTAGGCCTTGACCATGTCAAGATACTCCTCATACACTACCTAGCAACCATCTACAGTCTCTATGACTCTTTCAAAGAAGTTTGGTGTCAATATATCTGCAGTACTTGCAAGTATGCCATGGCCTAGTGCCTTTATAAGTGGAACATATTTTATTCCTAGTAGTTCTACCATCAATAAACTGTTTTGGATAACAAAGCATCTGTTTTAAAGACCATTTCTTCTTAAAGATAAAGTTAGGTTGTTCACCAACTATCATTTTAAGATTATTATTAATTGTTATAATGGGCCAATGTTTCCTTATAATATCCAAGACATATCCTGTAGTGTAAGAATGAGTCAACGGTTCCCTGCATTTACCATCACTCAGTCTCTCAGGGTGAATTGAAGGTGGATTTTCAATGATCTTAAAAAGATAGTGGGTGAATAACCTAACTTTATCTTTCACTTATAAAGGAACTAGACCATGTCATACTTGTAAGTGCGGCAGTTATATTGATACTACTGGTATGTTTATACATCCAGATCAGGGTAACCACTATGTGTTTGATGTTCAAGCTACTTGCACTTCTTCTCATGTGCTTTATTTAGCATGCTGTACTGCCTGCATGAAGTTTTATGTAGGCAAGATTGATAGACAGTTGATAGAACGTATAATAGAACATTTAAGACATACAAATAATGGTACTGAGTGCAGTGTTCTTTCTAAATATGTGAAGCTCACTTCACACACACATTGTGTTCAGTTCATAGGTTCATAGGTTGGTACTAGGCTATCAGCCCTAGGGCCTATACAAGCCTAGGCATAACAATTCCCTGGGTATTTCTTCTCACAGTATTTACTTCCCTGGACCCCTGTCTAGCAGGGTGATTGACGTGATCTCAGGGTGAATTTCCTATCTCCCATCCAATCATCAAGGTTCCTTTTGAAGAGGGCCAAAGAGGTGCTCTGCTTGACATGTATGGGTAGTCTATTCCAGAGGCTGGGGAGTCTCTGGATCAGGAACCTATCCCTCCAGCATGTTTTGTTCATTGTGATGTCAAGGTTTAGATCCCTGGAGCATGTGTCTCTTTGGAATTGGGATTTCTTTAAGTGTAGCATGTCCAACAGCTATTGGTTTGACATGGCCTTGTATGTTAAGCAGAGATTGTCTCTGAGTAGACAATATGCGACAGAGTACAGTTGGAGTTTTTTTTAGATGGTCAGCATAGGGCATCTGCTTTAGGCCTGTGATTCTTTTATAGAGGACAATGACCTCCTTTTTTCTGGATGAAAAGCCCTTAGTGATGAGGTGTGCCACATTGAAGGATTTCCTGACTGTTGTGGCAATGTGGTTATCAAAGGTGAGCCCACTGTCCACCTGTGTCCCTAAGTCTCTTATCATACTTTTGGTGTTTAGTGTACTGCCACCTATGTTGTAATTTACGCGTACATGTTTTTTTTCCAAAGGGGATGACTATACATTTCTTGGCACTGAGCTTGAGCCATGGCTCTGGCACCAAGCATCTGTTTCTGTAAGGCCCTTTTGTAGAATATCCACATCATTTGGGGATTCAGTAATGGCTCCTAGTTTGCAGTCATCTGCAAACTTTGTTAGCCAGAGTCCCTTAATGTTGGCCTGTACTTCAGAGAAGTAGATGCCAAACAAGAGTGGTCCCAGGACTGAACCCTGAGGTACTCCACTTGTCACTTGTCTGGAGCTGGCTACTTTTATAGTGTGGGTTCTGTCACTAAGCCAGTTGGCAACCCATCGAGTGACATAGGGATTAATGCCTGGCTTAGTAAGTTTATCTATGATTCCAGAGTGGGGGGTGGTGTCAAAGGCCTTGGCGAGGTCCAGGTAGGCTATGTGGACCACCTTACCCCTTGTCCACGGCTCTGGAGACTGATTCGAAAATGTCAATCAGGTTCAGGAGACAAGATAGGCTCTTCACGAACCCAAACTGCATGGAGTCCAGTGTTTGAAGTTTGCCAATGTCTTTGTTTATTGCCATTTAGATTCTTGACATAGCTATAGAATGCCTTGTGGTTGTCTTTGTAATATTTGGCAATTTTATTTTTGTAATTAGCTTTGGAGGATTTTATGAGGTATCTCTGCTTCTTACTGAGGCTGGTAAGGGAGTTTTTTGCATCCGGGGATTTTCCTCTTTTCTGCAACAGTTTCTTCCTTTTGTTGTAAAGTTTGTTTATGGCAGGGGACCATCAGATTGGCTTCCTTTTTTTGGAGGAGAGTGTCTTAGTTCTATTGGGAATGGCACGATTCATGCACGAATTTCAAGTTATAAAACAGGTAGCGGCTACTAAGAGGCTGGATGATATTAGGAATGCCACTGAAAGCTTAAAGAGCAAGTGGATAGCTAGATTAATGTCTGGTTATGGTTCAGCACTAAATGATAAAGTTACCCTTAAATCTTTGTTACAAACACACTAACTTTTTAGATGAGCTTTACATATACTTATGCGTATTAGTTGATTTTAAGTTTATTTCTGATTTTTTTTATTTTTATTACATTCATTGTTTGCATTATTTTAATACATAATTGCTTAACTGATTGATTTGCTAGTTGAATTTCTATATAAATTCCTGTGTGTGTAACTGCGTTTTTATACTGACATCTGAAGAAGTACCAAGAGCTGTGAAAGCACTTATGTTGTTTTAAAATAAAAGATTGTTCATTTTATGCTGAGAGGCTGGTGTCATCTCATCATTCTACTTTTTTGGACTGCTTTACTCTGGTTTATTTGTGTGGTGAGATGTTTACACAGCACAGGTTGGTTGTTTTTTTTCCTGTTTTTTTGCTTTTTTGGGGGGTTTTGTATAGCAATTCCAGTAAATGATTTTTAGAGATAAATGGAGGGAGTAAGGCTTCAGATATTTTGGGGCTTTCAATAGAATTCTCAGGGGTGAAGTTGGCACTAAATTTGTTTGCAAGATATTGGCAATGTGTAGGGGGTCAGAATCATAGGTGTCATTATGTATATGTTCTGAGCATTGTAGGGTATTGTTCCATTAGTTTTCTAACATAATTCTTGGCATCGGAGACCAGCCTAAGTTTATGGGCTCCTTTAGTGGACCTGGTAGTGTTCTTCATTTTTTTGTAATGCATTTGATATTATTATTGAGAACAAAGAATGGTGTGCCATCAGTCTGACCCTGCTGTCCATCTACCTACTCCTCAGCAAACGCAGCCAGCAAAAGTTTCTTAGAATACAGATAGGATTGGAAGACTCTTTATTCTTGGGTGTCTACTTTCAGTTACCACAACTTTCAAAGTATTTTTCATTAATCCCCAACATGCCATGTACCGACTCATTCTTGCACAAAAGAACCAACTAGTATTTTATTACAAATGTATTACGTGTTTCTAGGTAATGATACATTTTGTTTTTTGCTGAATCTTGCACAGGGGATTTGTTTATGACTATGATAGTAGTTACTGGGTTTCAGTTACTGTCTTCAGCATCAGAGAGCCAGTAAGCAGAAATGGGACATAGGAGGCTGATGACCTGCTTACTCATTACAGAAGAAGGAGAGGGTTGAGTCAGAATCACACTTTCACTCCAGTGGAGACGAGGATGGTGTGCTGCTGCACTCTGAAACAACTGCTTTGGCTAGCCCCAGGCAGTGCTTTAGGGGTTCACATGTGAAAGCACTAACAATTGCCTCCCTACTTAGCTGCATTGCATTGCATTCACTGATCCAGACGGAGCTCATGATTTAAAGTTAGAAATCCTCATGGTCAAATATTAGTCTCAGCACTGATGTCTCACCAAACTATGCCAGTAGGGGCATCCATTGCAGAACATTTGTGCCAAGGAATGCAGCTGGCCTTAGCAGACAATGATGGTTGTCAGTTATTGAGTACTGGGCTGAACCTGAGGGGAAAGTTAAAAAGATGATTATCTTACAAAAAAGGTGGTCAGCCCAGTAGTGCAGAGGGATAAACCCCTGACTGTGACCCAGACACCCGGGAACCTCTAGCAACTCAGGCACTGGAAGAGCAATAAGGGAGGGTGGGAGTGAGTAGGAAATGATGGCTCATCCATCGGGAATGGAGGCAGTTAATTTTTTTGCAGTGCTGCCACTGAGAGGAGGGGGTACAGCACTGCATGTTGAATGTTGATCAGGAATGTGTGCTGGTTTTGCTAAGCTGTGATAAGAGGTATCTTTGATTAAACATGTGTGGGAATGCGTATGCTCACAATTGAAAGCACATCAAGGCAATGTATATCTGTGCATACGTGTCAACCACTGGGGGAGGCTTTAGGAACATAAAATAGACAATCCTTCATGCTTGCCTGATAACAGCAGTGTCACAACTGGTACTCACCCAATGGGCACGCACAAGGTGGAGAAACCCAAGGTGGGTTGTTAGTTACAGGACAAAAGTAAAAGAGGAAAAAAAGATTCAAAGACATATTGCACAATAAGGCCCATTTTGTTGAGATAACATCACAGTACAAAGTATTTTCTTCTTTGAGAGGCAGTGGTTGCAAAGCTGATATGAATAACTGTCTGGAGGAGGAGATCTCCAGCACTGTTTCCTTTGGGAGCGCAGGACAGTCGCAGATTGTGACTGAATTATTTTTCTGTAAACCACATGATGTGTGTGTGTCGGCATATGCAGCTATATAGCTATACAGTTATAGATGTATAGAGAATTATAAGGAATGTGATGTGTGTATGTCTGCATATGCAGCTGTAGAACTAGCATAGGACAGTGGCAGATTGTGACTAAATTACATTTCTGTAAGCCACGTGATATGCAACTATAGAACTATATGGTTATAGATGTATATTGAATTTTAACAAAATATGTAGATTAGCAATAAATAAAGTAAATTACATAAATACACGTAAATCATAAATCACACGCCTGAACTTTTATTATTCTGCCAATATATAACAGCAACTTTTTTGCCACTTTTATTTTGCAAATCACATGGCTTAGCATGTGTAGTTATACTGCAGATTTCCTTCTGAAAAATAACAGGTTGAATAGTCAATTTGAACAAAGTCACCAACAAGGGCAGAGGCAACCATGGACTGAGTAAATGTCCAATACCAAAATAAAATATAAAGCCAATCATTTATTGAGTGATTTTAAATTAAGTGCTTTTGTCCATCACTGTGGACTTCTTCAGAACAAACATTTTTTTTAAATAATGCACGTTTTATATACATACACTGTTCTGGCTGCCCTAACAAACTGACCCTTAACAAGTTTCCTCTTACAATACATTGGGTGTCCACTCTTAAAATGAAGATAAGAGATGGAAAATTTTTCTTTCCTAAATATTCTAGATGTCAGTTCACCGGAATCTCAGGTCAGATGACATCCAAAGATGTACTATTAGAAGAAGAATTTGAGAATCTAGTTAATATGTTCTCAAACAGAGGTTATCCCAAGAAACTTTTAGAATCGCTATGGGGGGAAATAATAGAGAAAAGGGAGACTCACTTCCCATGTTGTTGTTTGTCTTTACGGCTTTTCCCAGTTAGGGGTCACCACAGCGGAACTCCGGTCCACTAATGATTGGCAGTAGATGTTTTTATGGTGCCGAGTTGCCAGCCCGACGCCCAACCTTCAGCGGAGGCACGCCCATTCACACATGTCTTTCGGAGGCCACTCGACCACTGGGAGGACATGCAAACTCCACACAGAGGACACACCAGCCATGAATCGAACAGGAGAACCTCTTGCTGTGAGGCGGCACCGCTACTGCTGTACCACCATGGCAGTATATATTGGGTAAATCTAATTGGGCGAAGGACTTGTGTGAACACTTACAGCTCCACTCTAACCCAAAAAAATTTCATCAGGGTATGGCTATTAAGTTTGACGGACTGACTAACAGGGTGAAAAGTATTATTTCTCATAACTGGGCTATTTTAAAAATGGGCAATGAACTCTATCGACACCTGGATGATAAACCAACTTTTATACACAAGGTACACAACAACATTAAGGAAGTTTTGGAAAGGGACAAAACAACACACAGAACAGGTACCATTAAATGTGGCAGATGTAACTACTGCCAATACATAGTGGAAAGGGATGAAGTTATGTTAAACATCTACTGTCGAACACACATTTATTTTCAAGAGAGGAGACTGCAATTCAACTGGACTAGTTTCCTTAATACTTTGTAACCACTGTGACTGTTTTTATATGGGTAACATGGAGAGGAGACTGGCTAAGAGTATTTACGAACATTTAAATGACATCAAAAGGGCCAACCTAAATAACGCACTATATAGACATGCCACAACTTGTGTAGATTTTAATAAAGTCTTATTTGGTATTTTGGAAGTTGTTCCTGTGGATGCCAGAGGAAGTGCCTGGGAAAACAGGTTAGAGTAGATGGAACTCCTCAAGCAAATCAGGCTTGATGCCACTGTTATTCCAGGTCTTGACCAGATTTCCTTACAATCTGTACTTAAAATTAGAGCAGCTAAACTTTGCAACATGTTAATATTTACAGTTTATGATTTTATTAACACTAGAAATTTTTTTACAGACTGTATGCATTTTTTACATAGACTGCATGCATTGTATAGAATTGAATTGTTTGTCTTGAAATATTTCACTTGTGTTTATATGGATTGTTTATCCTATTTTCACTTTAAAGTTTTAGCATTAATTTTTTTCATTTAAAGGGAGCTCATCTGATTGTTTTTAAATATGATTAATTAGAAGGGGTATGTATAAAAAAACGTGCATTATTTTAAAACATTTTTTGTTCTGAAGTAGTCCGTGGTGATAGACAAAAGCACGTAACCATTTAAAATCACTCAATAAATGATTGGCTTTATATTTTATTTTGGTCTTGAAAGTTTATTCAGTCCTTGGTTGCCTCTGCCTTGTTGGTGACGGTTTTGTTGTGGATTCTTAGTTGTTTTGTTGGAACCATTTGTTGGTGCACTTGCTTGGGTTATTAATTTGTACAAAGTAAAGATGTGACTATACTGCTTTTGATACTTATACAATTTCAAAATGGACTCTGCTGTCTGCACTTCCGCTACTGCCAAACCATGTAGTTTCAGAAGCATTATTTATACTACTTTTGAAAGCCTAATCAGTATAAATAACTAATTTATTTACCTAGCTTGATGCTTCTGTTACTTGTTATGAGTGTTTGAGTACATAACCCATGGTTCATTTTCTGTTTTTTTTGTTTACTTTTTTTCAGATAAGCCCCAGCCTCCATCAGGAAAGCCATACGTGTCACAACTTCGTAAGGATTCACTTACCTTGTCATGGTCTGGCCCATGTTATGATGGAGGTACTGCTGTTCAGTCCTATATTGTTGAAGTTCAGCGATCCAATGAATCTGAGTGGAAAGTACTGACTCATTCTTGCCTCAGTACTTCCTATCGTGTGAAAAATAACCTAGAACCAGACGGGAGTTATAGATTCCGGATCCGTGCAGTAAATCCACAAGGCTGCAGTGAGCCTAGCCAAGAGTCTGATACAATCAAAATGGCAGAGTCAGAAGGTAATTATTATTCTGTTAAATTTTCAGTTCCCAAATTTTCATTGTTATGTGTTTCTGCTTCTTAGTGAAAACATTGTATGCAGAGTTAGTCATATCACAGTAGATTCTGCACTTAATGGAAAGCCAAGACACTGACCCCCATTCACTTTGGTATATAGATTAAAACAACTCTTCAGGTAAAATCTGCCAGAACTTTATTTACTTCGCACTTGTGAAAGTCAGCCCTTTGATTCACTGACAGTCATAATAGCAATGTTTGCTGCTGTTTTTGGCATAAACTCTACTTTTTTTTCACTGATCTCTTGCCTTCTGGACCATTTGTTTGTTTACTTGCTTGTATGTACCTATGTGTGATTTGGTAACTGATATCCAACTGGATTGTGGTCCATTTTCTTTGGAGGTTTGCTAAGCTCTAGTATACAGAGATGGTGACAATTTTGAAACAAGTTGTTGCATCAACAACAGTTTTTACATGTGACTAAGCAACACAGAAAACTAAACATCATGTGAAATGCATTAATATCAGAAATGCTTATAATGAAGTGGTTAATGCGTATCGAACCAGGAAAATCAACTATTACGATAATGCATTTGAAAACAAATGTTAAAAGAGGAATAACTTTGATATTGATGATATTACAATTTGTGGTTTAGAACCCGTTAAACTTAATGCTCTGCAGAGGATATTCCCCTGTACTTATCTTTTCTAAGAAACTTTCAGCTAGCCTTGGATAACCATCATCTGATGCTGGGACACGTTTTATTTCCTACCACAAAGGTATGCAGCAGTGGAAAGGTCTACCTATCTTTAGGTGAGCAGCACAACCAATTGCACTATGGCAAACTACTTATTCTGTCCCAAGGTGTTGTGGTTGCAGAGTAAGAACATAATGGAAAGTGGGCATGTGGGTGCAGTACTCCACATGGGAGTGGTGGTGGTGGGGGGGTCGAGTGGCTTGTCTTGCAAAAGTTTTTGTTTCATTTCATTAAGTTTATATTTATTCAGTAAGAATCGTTCTTCATTATGCCATTCAACTATTAGTATGTCCGGTAACTGAAAATACAGCACTTAATGCTGTAGCTCCAGTTATGTAACATAAGTTGCCAAGCCCATTAGTGAGTCACACCTACGGAATGATTTCAACAACAAATAAAGCAGCGATTCCGTGACTGATTCAAACATTCATGTACTGTCACCATCTGAAAATAATTACTTATTAAGCTAGTAGTTATATGCCGAGTTACATGTGCCATCTGTTCTAGTGCTGTCTATCTGGTACTGGATTGGACACAGGAGACTGCAATCAGAAGATGAGCTGTGCAGCTCTATAAGATACGTTTCTGTACTCCAATATGAATGTTAATGTGTACTCAGTGACTCTAAAAGTGGGCACCAAATTTAAATGCAGTCCTCATCACTAACTAACAAGCAAATTCAAGCAGTACTAAGCTGTTCACATCCCTTATTCTGCCTGCTACTGCCTCCAGCAATGTAGCATTGTTGTTATACTGGTTAAGGGTGAGTCTAATTGAGCAGCTATGTGTGCTGCCACATAAGAAGATAGCTTGGAACCATGGCAACAGCTATAGCCCTGGGAACTATCATCCTATAAGCCTGACTAGTTTGGTCTGCAAAGCTATGGAGCGCATCATCATGGATCTCATTAACAGAGACATTGGAAAGCTCAAACACTGGACCCTACCCAGTTCGGCTTTGTTAAGGGCAGATCATGCCTCCTAAACCTGGTGGACTTCTTTGAGACAGTTACCAAGGCTATAGATGAGGGAAAGGCGGTCCATACAGCCTACCTAGACCTTGCAAAGGCCTTTGACACCATTCCCCACTCAGGTATTATAGACAAACTCACCAGCCTGAACATAAACCCCTACATCACAAGATGGGTTGCCAACTGGCTCACGGACAGAACCCACATGGTAAGAGTTGCGGGAGCTAGGTCTGACTCTAAACCGGTTACAAGTGGCGTTCCCCAGGGCTCAGTCCTAGGACCCCTCCTGTATGGCATATACTTCTCAGAGGTACAGGCAAGTACAGGAGGACTATGGCTGACCAAGTTTGCAGACAACTGCAAACCAAGGGCTATAATTGACTCTCTGGCTGACACAGACATCCTCCAAAAGGTCTCACTGAGACAGATACCTGGCGTCAAAACCATGGCCTCAAGCTAAATGCCAAAAAGTGCATAGTCATCCCCTTTGGAAAAAACAAAGTACCCACAAACTACCACATAGTTGGTAGCCTCCTAAATACGGAAGACGTAATAAGGGATCTGGGGACCCAAGTAGATAGTAACCTCTCCTTTGATAATCACATTGCCAAAGTGGTTAGAAAATCCTTCTATATGGCCCACCTAATTACAAAAGGGTTTGCATCCATATCGAAAGAGGTCATTGGGCCCCTCTATGCATCACTCATCAGACCCATCATAGAGTACAGTGCCCCATTTGAGATGTACCTTAAAAGACTCCTGCAACAACTGGAAAGACCACAGAAGTACCTCACCAAGAGGAGCACTGGCCTCAAGCAGATGCCTTATGCAGCTCGGCTGAAGAAACTCCAGCTGTACTCGGTTGCATACCGGCTACTCAGAGGTGATCTCTGCCTGACATACAAGGCCATGCCCAACCTAGAATTGATGGACATGTTCCACCGAAAGAAAACCATATCCCCTCGAGCCACACTCTCCAGGGATCTAAACCTCACCACAACAATAAATAGGACATGCTGGAGGGATAGATTCCTGTCCCAGAGACTTCCCATGCTCTGGAACAAGATTCCAATCTACATTAGGCAGAGCTCCTCGCTAGCTCTCTTCAAGAGAAACCTTGACGAGTGGATGGGAAACAGAAAGTTTACCCCAGGGATCACTTCAATGGCTCTGCTGGAGTTTACCCCAGGGATCACTTCAGTGGCTCTGCTGGACAGAGACACAGGGAACTAATCTAAGGGAGCGGCGAAAGTCAACACATTCCAGCTAAGCTTATAAATGCCTTCGGGCAGATAGGCTAGTACCTACCTATGAACCTATAGGACAGGACAGCTTCTACTCTGTATGTACCACTGATGTGACCTCTTGGATAAGGGCCATAAAATATTATTTTATATTAAACCTAACAGTCATTTTGAGCATATTTATTATTGGTGTTCTCAAATCAGGAAAAGTAGGAAAAAAAAGAATTGTCAGTGATACCTCTAAGCAGATTCTGGACTGAGAGGCTCCGTTTAAGTTACAACAGTGGTGTAAGTTTTAACTGAAATAAACCAAGTGTAACATAATTATAAGAAGAAAATGACTTCATGAACTTGACAATGTTTTATCAAAGTAATCATTTTGAATTGTGCAGCCTCTTTATACATACTATGTAAGTCAGGCAGAGACATGAGCACGTTATTGAAGATGTATTCCCTGACGAGGTGTAATTATTGCCACTGTAATATAGCACAAAGTTAAGAGTACCCTAAGAGTCCAGGTATAATTCCCAGCACCACCAGCACTCCTGTCCCCTACATACACACATAATCACCAACACACCCGTGTCCCCCTGCCTCCCCCACAGAAACACATACAGAGATGCTGCCCTGCGTTTTCATAGCATATATACACCTGTCCATGACATACACTCTTACAGAAAAGGATTTCCTTTGCAGAAGGCTTTCCACTTGATTTTTTTTGTTTTTAGAAATCCACAGCATGCTCCCTTTGTAGAGAAAATCTTTTGCTTCAATTGTGTTTTGAAAAGTATCAGTTCTATACAGCTAAACCTGGCAAATTAGGGCAGCCGAAGCTTCAACTCAACCAAACATTTGAAAATTGTTTTTATTCTGACTTAAGGCCATTTCTTTGCCCTGGGGAATTCTAGTATCTCTTTTCCCTGTAGGAATTCTAGTATCCAGAAAACAGTGTCACGAACACTGCTGTTATAATATTCTGAGGTCCAATGTCACCATCACTGAGAGAAATGAAAGGTGCTTCTTTTCATATCGCCTTCCATTTTGCCCACAAAAATTGACACAAACTCAAACAACCTTTTGGAGACTGCTAGACTACTCTCTCACTTTTCACTTTTGACACAGTGATTTTTTTTTTTTAATTTATGTTGCTGATGTTACAGAGTACCTTACAGGATGTAATGTCTGAGTATCTACATCTTTATATATGAAAAACTATACATAGATGGCTTAGTTGCAGGATAGAGTGTCTTCATGACCTCATTCATGAACAATTGTGCACAGAAAATGTACAAGATACAATATCTCCATGTTGTTATGCATGAATAACTATGAATAAAACACTTAGAGGCTGCAATGTCTCCGTGGCTTATACATGAATGACTGCATAGAAGACTTCTCTTCCTTTAGACTTCAAAAACTCATTAAGTCAATCCTAAAGTCCTATTTCCACTTCAGCTTACAAAAAATTAATCTGAAACTAGTTTAGTTATAAGATTCACCAGACACTGATGATACAGTATTTAACACATAGGGAGAAAGACTTTATTTGTACAAAATTTAGATTTTTCACTTTCTGGAAAAACATACTATTCTAAGTAATTTAAAGTCAGTGAAGAATCTTCATGGGTTATTAAATTTGATGACCAATATCGAAGACAGTAGCCAGTTTTTTAGGTTCAGAAGAGTAAACCAGGCATCTTTCCAAGCCAAGTTTGTTTTTTTTTTTTTTTTTAAGTAAAATTAAACCAAAGCATAACCTGCTCTGGATGTTCTTTCTAGCCATGAACTGACTGTCAAGCAGAGTCCAGTGAAGAGTATATGTTTAATTATTTTTAAGAAGATAGCAACAGTGAAAGATAAGCGACACACACAGAATCCTTAAAATAGATGTATTATTCATAGACTGGCATGCAACAATATGGGAACATTTAGTTTGTTCTTTAGCCACATACCTAATGATAAACCCTTCACTTAGTCCAAGAAATATAATATAATAAATAAAATAAATATATTATATTATATATATTAAATATATTATAAAAATATTGCTCTCATGCAGCACATTACAACACTTAAATTATTGTTTTTCTTTCTCTCCTTCCCGTCTTTCTCTTTCCAATCTGTATATAACTTATTGTATATACCTATTTTCATTCTTCATGTCCGAGGTTTTCTTCACATGGGTGACCAAAAGCACGCTTCAGGATAATTATTTAGCACACCAGATATCAAGTCAAAATAGAAAAATATAGAGAAACCAAGTGAACGATTTGAATGCATGGGAGCTGAGAAGGGTAGGCATCTGGCAAAGAAAAAGAGTTTGATGTGGTTTGTCTTTATATCTTTTAATGGGAGCACTTCAGAATCTCGAATTCCTGAAAACTCGAACTTAGTATGGTCAAGCCCATATGATCGAGTTTTCAGAAACTCGAAATTGTAAATTGTTAAAGAAAACTTTCATTTAGTTGAATATAAGTTTTTTGCAAGTGGGCAAGTCCCCCTGCACCCTCCCTACTTAAATATACCATCTCTGTGATCGCACTATAGAGAGGAAACAGGAAATCTCCCATTCTGCACTTCTGCATACAGCGCGGAACGGGAGATTTCCCTTTTCTCCACTGTAGCGCGATCTCGGAGTTGGTATATTTAAGTAGGGGGGTGTGGGGAGTGCAACGGGGCTTGCTCCCCTGCAGAAACGATATGTTTGACTTTTTTTTTTTTATTTCACTTCGGAATTTCGAGTTTCTGAAAACTCGATCATATGGTCTCGACTATATGAAGTTCGAGTTTTCAGGAATTCGAGATTCTGAAGTGAAACCCAGAAATGACACAATAAACATCCATTTAATGGCACTTAAACTTCCATTTAATGGCATTTTATTAAAAGGCTTTCACTTCAGAATCTCTAACTCCTGAACACTCGAACTTCGTATGGTCGAGACTATATGATTGAGTTTTCAGAAACTCATAATTCCAAAGTGAAGTAAAAAATAATAGTCAAACACATCGCTTCTGCACCCCCACACCCCCCTACTTAAATATACCAACTCTGAGATTGCGCTACAGTGGGAAAAAGGGAAATCTCCCGTTCTGCGCTGTATGCAGAAGCACAGAGCAGGAGATTTCCCATTTCCTCACTATAGTGTGATCATGGAGATGGTATATTTAAGCAGGGAGGGTGCGGGGGGACTTGCCCCCCTGCAAAAAACTTATATTCAACTAAATTAAAGTGTTTTTCTAACACTTCATAATTTTGAGTTTCTGAAAACTCGATCACATGGGCTCGACCATATCAGGTTCGAGTTTTCAGGAATTCGAGATTCTAAATCCTACACAAATGCACTCTATAAGCACTTACACGAGTGCATGGATTGTGCTATCCCAAATAGAACCAAGATGCTATCCTCCAAAAAAAGGAAGCTAATCTGGTGATCCCCTGCCATAAGCAAACTATACAACAGAAGGAAGAAACTGTTGCTAAAGAGAGTAAAATCCCAAGAGTGGAAGAGCTCCTTGGTCAGCCTCAGTAAGAAGTTAAGATTCCTTATAAGATCCTCCAAAGCTAGCTACGAAAACAAAATTGCCACTGATTCTAAGGGCAACCACAAAGCATTCTATAGCTATGTCAAGAATCTCAATAGCAACACCCAGATCTGCTCTGAGTTACAGCACAATGGCATAAAATTATAGAACCAACTGATATTGCCAACATCCTGGCAGATAGATTCAGTGCTAACTTTACTGCCCCTCACCCCACTGAAGGACCCATATCTATACAGGAAGAATGCAGAGTCCCTGTAATCACATCTATGCAGGTAAAAGCTGCACTCTCTAAAACCAAAAACATAGCATCCATGGGACTGGGCAACATCCCAGGCTGCATTTTACATGAATTTCAGAATGAACTGGCCCCCCACTTATGCACCATGTTCAATCATAGTCTCACGTCAGGCTGTGTGCCCACTGAATGGTGCACAGCAACAGTTATCCCACTACATAAAGGGGGAGCCACCACTGATCCTGGGAACTATCGCCTTATTAGCCTGATGAGCCTGGTCTGCTAGGCCATGGAATGTATCATCATGGAACTCATAAACAAAGACATTGGTAACCTCCAAACTATGGACCCCACCCAGTTCAGGTTTGTAAAAGGCAGATCATGCCTTCTGAACCTGATTGACTTCTTTGAGGCAGTCACCAAAGCTGTAGATGAGGGTAAGGTGGTTCACACAGCCTATCTTGACCTCGCCAAGGCTTTTCGATACCATCCCTCATTCTGGAATTATAGCTAAACTCACCAAACTAGGTATAAATCCCTACATCACAAGATGGGTTACCAACTGGCTCACTGACAGAACCCACACTGTAAAAGTTGCAGACTCCAAATCTGACTTCAAACCAGTGACAAGTGGAGTACCACAGGGTTCAGTCCTGGGACCACTCCTGTTTGGTATCTACTTCTCTGAAGTACAGACTAACACAGAAGGCCTCTGGCTAATGAAGTTTGCAGATGACTGCAAACTAGGAGCCATAGTCGAGTCCCCAAATGATGTGGACATCCTACAGAAGGGTCTCACTGAGACAGATGCCTGGTGTCAGAGGCATGGCCTCAAGCTCAGTGCCAAAAAGTGCATTGTCATCCCCTTTGGTAAAAACTTTGTATCCATGAACTACCACATAAACGGCAGTCTACTTAATGCCAAATGTGTGATAAGAGACCTTGGGACCGAGGTGGACAGTAGTCTCTCCTTTGATAATCACATCACCACAGTAGTCAGGAAATCCTTCTACATGGCACACCTCATCACAAAAGGGTTCTCATCCAGGAAAAAAGAGGTCATCGTTCCCCTCTACTCGGCACTCATTAGACCCACTATAGAGTACAACGCCCTTTTTGGAATGCACCTCACAAGACATCTGCAGCAGCTGGAAAGGCCACAGAAGTACCTCACAAAGTTGATTACTGGCCTCAAACAGATGCCCTACACTGACCATCTTAAAAAACTCCAGCTTTACTCTGTAGCATATCACCTACTCCGAGGAGATCTTTGCCTAACGTGTAAAGCTATGTTAAACCCAGAGCTGTTGGACATGCTACACCTAAAGAAATCCCAATCCCTCCGAGCAACATGCTCTAGGGACCTAAACCTTGTCACCACAATAAACAGGACATGCTGGAGGGATAGATTCCTGTCCCAGAGACTTCCCATACTCTGGAACAAGCTACCCATCTATGTCAAACAAAGTTCTTCATTAGCACTCTTCAAGAAAAATCTTGATGAGTGGATGGGAAATAGGAAATACACCCCAGGGATCACTTCTGTGTCTCTGCTTGACAGGGGCAGAGGAAATTAACTTTCTTGGATGACGTAAGCCAGGGACCTTGTTGGCTAGGCTTACTTAGGCCCTTGGCTGATAGCCTAGTACCTACCTATGAACCTATAAAATGCTCCCCATTTCTAATAAAGTTCAATGAAAGTTTTTTCTCCTGTTCAAGAGTCAGCAGTACTTGTATCTCTAAAACTATGATAAATCCGCTCCAAATTTATTGCTGCTCAGGACTAGGGCAAAGCCTTAAATGCAGTCACTCCTTTTGAGAAGTCTGCATTTTGGACAGTGGTGTATTACTGCATCTGTGCAACAGTATGCAGTGTTTTTTGTGCTGACTGGAGAACATCTGGCGTATGCCGTTGGGAACTTCCCTTACTCTTTTTTTTCTGATAAGTGCCGTGGAATCTTTTACTTCCCCACGAGCTGCCACCAACTCAAGCAGATGGGACCTCAGTTTAATGTTTCTTCCAAAACACAAACAACTCCGTAGGGCAGCACTATAATGTCAATACTGTAAAATCAATCCGACCCCCCCCCCCCACCCGGGTGGGAATGGAACATACAGCCTTCCAGAATCCAACCAGCCCCCAGGGTGGGAATGGAAAACACAGCCTTCCAGCACCAAAGGAAATGTGTTACTTATTAAACTACTGTCACTGCCATTTTGACTTGATTTTGTTTTTACGAATTTTTCAGCATATACCAGGGTTCTTCTTCTTCTGGAATATTAACTAGGATACCTACAGAAGAAGGTATTTCATTCAAATCCATGGCTATGGCTGCCTTAAAAAATATTTTCTGGTAGTGCTGTTCCTTCATTTAGTAACTATCTTTACAAGAAGAATAAGGTGATACGAGTTCCAAAATGTAAAACGTCATCTCAGATCTGCCTCAGCCTGTCACCTGTTGCAATGTTATGTCCACTAATGTGATCAGCACTGTATTCACTGTTGCAATGGCTAGCTTCCTATGTTCCCGACACTACAGTTTGTGTTAGCCAGAAGGCCAACAAGCAACTGACTAGCCTTGAGAGGAATTCTCCCTCTATTAAATGAGGGATTCTTGGTCATTTGAATACAAGTCTGACTTATGGATAATTATTGATAGTCACTGGTATGATATCTTGGATTTGCAATGGGACATTAGCTTTCAGTAAAAATGGCCATGAAGACCCAGGCTTTATTTTCTGGGTGGGAAATCTCCAGTGATGTAATCACAAGGCATTTACCTATGTTCGGTCAAATAACCAGATTCCAGTTTATAGTTTTCTGAAAAATTATTTCCAATAACTGTAAATTAAAAAAACATTAAACAGACAAATCTTTATTTGTGAGGAGCAAGCTCTCCTGCACCCTCCATGTTGGGGAAACTGGCCTTCTACCCCCCTATATCATATGTACCGGCTACATGATCACACTACCATGGAGAAAAAGGCTACTTCCCAGTGAAAGTGCACCTTCTACTCAAACAATGTAACTTATTGTGGCTACTTCCCAATGAAAGTGCACCTCCTACTCAAACAATGTAACTTATTGTGGCTACTTCCCAATGAAAGTGCACCTCCTACTCAAACAATGTAACTTATTGTGGCTACTTCCCAGTGAAAGTGCACCTCCTACTCAAACAATGTAACTTATTGTGGTTACTTCCCAATGAAAATGCACCTCCTACTCAAACAATGTAACTTATTGTGGCTACTTCTCAATGAAAGTGCACCTCCTTCTCAAACAATGTAACTTACTGTGCTTAAATGAACTGCAGCATCAATATTTTAACATAAAAAATTAGACTCAAAAAACCTGCAACAAAGCTGGAGTATGTCATTGTAAGTGAAGCCCAGTACCATGGGGCAGGACAGCTTCCTATGCCTCCTGCATCCAAGTTCTGACTAGGAACGCAGATACTGGTCAGTCAGTATGGGGGATGGAACAGTCATAGAACAGCTTGTCTATCACGTTATGAATTTCTGATGCTTCGCTGACCTCACTTGCACTCAGTAGGCAGATGTAATTCTTATAAGTGACCATGATTTTAGTATGCACATGCGTGCCAACTTATTATGAAAGAGGATATGGCTTAAAGAGCACAAGCCCTAGTCCGTCTGTGTGATGACGCTGTCTACTTCTCACACCTGCATGAGTAGCAAATGAGGGTGTGCACTGATGTGGCCCCTATACACCAGAGATCAGTGCGTGGGGCAACATTTGTATCATTAACAGAAGAACACATGCATTTGTGCCTGCTCACAAGGTCATTTTGAAGTTTATTCACAATCATAGGTTCACAGGTGCAGTTATCAAGGTTATGACATGCTGTGTTTTAGGAAGCTTGATTGCCATAACCCTATGTTAATACCTTTTACTTCTCATATGTGTATCAGGCAACTGGTTTTCATGTGTGACCTGTTTACTCATTGTTTTAATTTGTTAGTTGGGATTTTTTTGTAGATAGCCTAACGTTTATAGATATCAGTTGGGTATGACAACCCTGTGTTTCCAAAACTCAAACATTCTTCGTATGCTGTGCTAATGATGCCATAAGAAGCCAGAAACATGCATGTCCACAGCTAGTGGCTTTGGCTTTAATGGCCTGAAATTGTCAGTAAATAGACTTAAAATTTAAAAGAAAAAGTCATGGACATTCAGAATTGCCATTTAGCTGAAACACCTGATCCTTATAGGGTAATTTGCACATATCCAATGTTACCTCTGATACAAGAGGTTTAAGGTATCACACAGTAGAAAGTCTAGCTTTGCTAGATTTTTCTTTTTGTGTTATTTTCTAATTTCAAATATCAAACAGTGTTTCAAAACAAATTGGAAATTCCTTAAGAATAGTATTTGTGCCCATATCAAATCAAATATATTAAGGACTGTAGTCCTACACTTCTGTATAGGTTCATAGGTAAGTACTAGGCTAGCTGCCCTTGTGAGCCATTCTAAGCCTAGCCAATTTTCCTCAAAGATGAGTATTAAACCCTGTACCTTGTGTCTGTGAGGAAACTACCTTAACCATTATGTCAACCTTCCCAAATCTTAGAAATATATAATCAACACTACAAAAACAATGATAAAAACAAAAATTTGGTTAGAATTAAGCTTCGATAAATATTAAGAGCCTGTTCACAAAATTACCAAAACATTTTTATAAATAGATGCAATTTCTAGCATATTCTAAAGCCAACCACTGATGGGCACTGTCTAAGTGACAGAGGTACTAGAATCCACAGGAATTACCCCAAGAATGGAAATGGATTGAAGGCCAAAGATATGAGCCACATATTTTGGACTGCTTACAGTTGTAGAATGGATGAACAGACAACTGCACAGGTGTGTAGTTCTTGAAAACTTAAACAAGCCTTGACTAACAACTTGAAAGGTACTCTGGAATTAGTAGCAAAGCACTGCATGCTCCTAAGTATAATGTAATATGATAAGTTCAAGAAACTCCAGATAGAAACCTCCTTTCAGAATTTTGTACTAGCTGTAAATGATAACATTTGTAGTCAGACATCTCGTAGTGCACAACATTCTCAAAGTAACCAAACCAGGGGACATTATACAAAGGTTTTCAGATGGAATGTGATGCCGAATATGAGAAATGTTCTGTTCATACTAACAAGATGATTATCTGACAGCTGACGTCTGATCCCAGAATACCAGCTTGTCATTCAAAATCACACCCAAGTTATGTGCCCATGAAACAAACACAAAGTGAAGGCCATCCCAATCAAGGCAAGAACAACTAGAACTACCAGTTCTTATAAAACCTGGATGAAATGCGAAGAACTGCTAAACAGCCATTATATTTTTAGAAACAATGACGGTTTCAGAAACACGGAGTTGTTTTCATTTATAGCAGACACCTTTGTAAATAGTTGCTTTTGATATTTTGCACTGATATTCTTTATCCACTATTTATTTAACTATCTAATTTCTATTTATATTGTAATGTTGCATTTTATCTTTCTGTAAAAACAATAAAATATTTGAGCAAAAAAAAGTGAAGGCCATCACAGATAACAGTGGCAAGAACTGGAGCTAAAGGAGGACTAATGACATGAAAGGCCGTGGTCTTATGCAGAATTTTTATTCATTATTTATTTATCTGTTTATTAATAAGGGTGATGTGCAGAGCTGTAGTAACTACAGAGGGATAAAATTGATCAGTCACAGCATCAAGTTATGGGAAAGAGTAGTGGAAGCAAGGTTAAGAAGGGACGTGATGATTAGTGATCAGCAGTATGGTTTCATGCCAGGAAAGAGCACTACAGATGTGATCTTTGCTCTGAGAGTGTTGATGGAGAAGTACAGAGAATGTCGAAAGGAGTTGCATTGTGTTTTTGTAGACTTAGAGAAAGCATATGACAGGGTGCCTAGAGAGGAGTTGTGGTATTGTATGAGGAAGTCAGGAGTGTCAGAAAAGTATGTAAGAGTGGTACAGGATATGTACGAGGGTAGTGTGACAGCGGTGAGGTCTGCGGTGGGAGTGACGGATGCGTTTAAGGTGGAGGTGGGGTTACATCAAGGATCAGCTCTGAGCCCTTTCTTATTTGAAATGGTGATGGACAGGTTGACAGACGAGATCAGACAGGAGTCCCTGTAGACTATGATGTTTGCAGATGACATTGTGATCTGTAGTGAGAGTAGGGAACAGGTAGAAGAGATATGCTCTAGAGAGAAGAGGAATGAAGGTCAGCAGGACTAAGACAGAATATATGTGTGTGAATGAGAGGGAGGATAGAGGAATGGTAAGGATGCAAGGAGTAGAGGTGGCGAAGATGGATGAGTTTAAGTACTTGGGGTCAATAGTTCACAGTAACAGTGAGTGTGGAAGAGAGGTGAAGAAGAGAGTACAGGCAGGATGGAGTGGGTGGAGAAGAGTGTCAGGAATGATTTGTGACAGACGAGTACCTGTAAGAGTGAAAGGGAAGGTCTACAAGAGGGTAATGAGACCAGCTATGTTATATGGGTTGGAGACAGTGGCATTGACAAAAAGGCAGGAGTTTGAGCTGGATGTGGCAGAATTAAAGATGTTAAGATTTGCACTGGGTGTGACGAGGGTGGACAGGATTAGGAATAAGTATATTAGAGGGTCAGCCCAGGTTGGAAGGTTTGGAGACAAAGCCAGAGAGGCACGATTACGTTGGTTTGGACATGTGCTGAGGAGGGGATGCCGAGTATATTGGGGAAAAGATGCTAAGGATGAAGCTACCAGGTAACAGGAAAAGAGGAAGGCCTAAGATAAGGTTTATGGATGTGGTGAGAGAGGACATGCAGGTGGTTGGTGTGACAGAGCAAGATGCAGAGGACAGGAAAAAATGGAAACGTGATCTGCTGTGGCGACCCCTAACGGGAACAGCCGAAAGAAGATGATGATTTATTTATCTGTTTATTTAAAGTTGTTAACCTGGGATGGGCATTAAACTGGTCAATTTTTGGCTAACCTGGATGATGCATAGATAAATTATAGCTCTAGAAATAGAGAACTAGTAATAACATTAAGTAGTCTATCCCTCATTCAGTTGATAATGACATCCAAAGGGTTTTGGATGAAATTATGGACTGCTATCCAGCCCAGAGGAAAAGAGAGACAAATCTGACTACCATCAGCAAAGTAATGATAATGCATCCCCCGCTACTAAACTGCATGTCCAAACTGGTAAATGTGTTGTTGTTGTTCTTGTTTTTCTTTCGGCTTTTCCCGGTTAGGGGTCGCCACAGTGGAACTCTGGTCCACTAATGATTGGCAGTCGATTTTACTGGTAAATGTGTACATGATGAAAAGTAGTGATCTGGAATCAAGGGTTGAGGAATTCAACGAGCTAGATGGTGGTTAAAGAATGCGACCCAGACATAACTCCCTGGGAGTGGCCTGAGAGGTAAGCAGTTGCAGGACTGTAGAAGATAGGTCACATCTGAGTCTAAAGGAGGTTAACGAGGATGGCATGTCTCAGTGTGTGAAGAGCACATAAAGGTAGGTCACATCTGAGTCTAAAGGAGCTTAATGAGGATAGCATGTCTCAGTGTGTGAAGAGCACATGAAGGTAGGTCACATCTGAGTCTAAAGGAGCTTAATGAGGATAGCATGTCTCAGTGTGTGAAGAGCACATGAAGATAGGTCACATCTGAGTCTAAAGGAGCTTAACGAGGATGGCATGTCTCAGTGCGTGAAGAGCACATGAAGGTAGGTCACATCTGAGTCTAAAGGAGCTTAACGAGGATAGCATGTCTCAGTGTGTGAAGAGCACATGAAGATAGGTCACATCTGAGTCTAAAGGAGCTTAACGAGGATAACATGTCTCAGTGTGTGAAGAGCACATGAAGATAGGTCACATCTGAGTCTAAAGGAGCTTAACGAGGATGGCATGTCTCAGTGTGTGAAGAGCACATGAAGGTAGGTCACATCTGAGTCTAAAGGAGCTTAATGAGGATAACATGTCTCAGTGTGTGAAGAACACATGAAGATAGGTCACATCTGAGTCTAAAGGAGCTTAACGAGGATAACATGTCTCAGTGTGTGAAGAGCACATGAGCATGACTTAGATGGAATAAAAACATTGATTCTTTATCCACTTGCTGGTCATTTACTACTCAATAGCTCCTGTAGCAAGTCCTAACATCAAGTTGGAATGGATTTAAGTGCCAGAAGAAGAGATTAAAGTATTAGTTTAACAACCATCTTAACAACCTTACCCAAAAAGGAAAGGCTAGACACAGGGCAATAAGTATGTACTGAGTTTAGACAATAGCATTCCTAAATCTCGACACAATCCCTTTTTTATAGGCTGTGGTCAAAAGTTAGATCACTGTCTACATAAGTGCCCATGTGCAGACTGATTAATAGTCTTTCCATGGCTTTGCATATCATGGTGGTCAGACTTGGGTCTGTAACTGCCTAGGTCTTCAGAAGGCCCTCCCTTATACAGGGAATGACTGTAGCTGCTCTCCATTTGCTTGGTACAAAACCTGTATGGAGGCTGAGAGTAAATAGTGTTATGGGGGGTGGTTAAATTGTGTTTGGTATTTAAGGTCCATTGAAAGATATTGTTGGGACCCATTTGTGCAGTATTTTTAGCTTCTGATAGCAATTTTAAGACTTGGTCTTCTATGATAGCTGGAGGCAGGCAAGTTTCAGGGATATCTTGAAGGACAGAGTTGTAAAGTTAGAACTACATTTATAAGCCAGTAGGTTCATAGTATCTTCAGCCTCGGTGTAGGTAACATAGATTAGGTTCATAGATTAGTTCTAGGCTAACTGCCCTTGCGAGCTATTTTAAGCCTAGCCAATTATCCCTTGTGAGACTCAAACCCTGCACCTTGTGTTTGCAAGGCAAACACCTTAACCATTAGGCCACCCTCCCATCCATTGCTCACAATCAGCTCAGTGCAAAACTGTGTTGTGCTTTTGAGATTATGAACATAACTAAAAACTGCCTTGAGATTGCCTTTGGCTTGGGCAGCTATTTTAGTCTCAAACTTGGCTTTGGTGGATTTTATTAAGCTCCTGAGTTGTTTGTTTATTTCAGTGACAATGACTAACATTCTGGAAATTACTGTTCTTGCTTTTGGTCAAAATTCTTTTCCTGTTATAAAGCTTGTTGATATTATGGTTCAACCACGTGGGTTTTTTCTAGGGTTTTCCTGCACTTGTTCCTGTGGGGTAAAGCTGCAACTGTGCAGCTGTTTTCATGTTGGTATAATGCAGTGATGTATGTTTTTGCATATTCAGTGGAGTTAACTGGGTTTGGTGGAGATTTGAAACTTGCCAATGTATCACTTAGGAGTAGGTAGTTGTCTTAAAAATTTCTAAAGGTAACGTGGGTGAAAGGGTTCTCTAGTTTCAATTTTATTTAAAAGGAGACTGCTTTATGGTCAGACCTAACAAGTGATGAAGATTTGCAAAGGATGGTGCAATATGCACCCATATTAATAAAGACAAGATTCAAGATGTTATTCCCCCTAGTAGGTACTCAGTTAGGAAAATTATATTGGGTTTAATACTGAGTGATTCTAGTTCCTGTAGATAGGCATTATGGCTTTTTTTCTGTCATATATGGACTTCTGTAGCTAGCTAATATGTGGTACGGACCCTTCTCATGGTTATCTGGGCATGAAGGAGGTCTAGTGCATCATGGTGCTTTACAAACCCTAGTGTGAGTCTCTTCTGGATGTACATTGATACACCTCCACTTTTCCCCTCCTGTGAAGTAGCAGGTCTAAATGTGTGGTAGGTGTTTTATCCCTGCACATACAGAGTGTTCTCTGCTATTTTAAACCATGTCTTACTCACTAAACAGATGTCAATTTTTTGGATGAGAAGGGCTTGTGTGGAGTGGAGCACCTTATTTAGGCTTCTGGAATTGATCAGTAACGCCCTCATATTTTCCTTTGCTTGTTTCATTATGTTGGTAGGTTTACCAGGCTGGCATTGCCTAAAAAGGCACTATGTGGTGGAAAAAGTCTTTACCAATAATCAAAACCCCAGAGTGGACAGATGCAGGTCATCTGCAGGAGCAGCATGGTCTTTCTATCATATTCTCCCAGGCTGACAAATATTGATCCCTCTTTGAATGGCACCAAAAACTAAGTCAATTATTGTAGTCAATTATTTTTTGCTCATTTCACAGAATCATCCTTGGAGAAGAGAGAGTGCTGCTCAATGCTAGGCTCATACTCTCCTTGGACACATATTCTGAGAGCTCCATCATGTCTCTCTTCATAAAGTCCAGAGAGGTACACCTAACTTCAAATCAAGTCACTGATACCATTATGATCTATGCCAGAGTCATACTGGTACATATTGTTCAAGGACTTGGATGCATGCATGATCTGAGGGAGCCTGACACCATACAAGCAACTAACCATCACTCTTTCCTTACTGAACCTGATAAGAGGCACACCTATATGCCATACAAAGGAGTCATTTATAACAAGAATGTTTGGGTCAATACCCTGTCTTATGAGTTCAGCATCTGTGACTTTGTTACTCCTTGTGCTATGTGAGGAGCTAGGCTTATCTTGCTGAGTGTGTTTTGTTACTTTGCTGTGTTTTGGAAGTCTTCAAAGTTTAGTCAAGATAATCTTTACAACCTCAGCATATGACATGTGTGGTGCACTATTGTTGATTTTGGTGTCAGTTTACTGTGTGTGAGATGTTTGTCTACACGGATATTACATATGTACATCTATAGTATGATATCATGCATTCTGCTGACACTATGTGCCAACTGAAAGCACCACCCCTGATTCTAGCTTTGAACTCCTCAATCAGACTTTACTTCTTTTCACATACCCCTCCAAGATACTTGAAGCTATTAACCTGTTCCACTATTTTACCTTCCTTGTTAAATTTCAGCATCTAATTTTCCCCCATTTGCAACCAAAACAGCTGTCTTATTTGTACTCAGTTTTATCTGAAGAACCTTCTGTTTTGCATTCTGTTCCCCTATCAATTGCTGACGTTTTTGCTCAGAATCTGCTTGTAATGCTACATTGTCTGCATATAGAAGCATTGTTGACCTCTCTCCTTGACCTGTTTGCTAATTTAATACATCACCAATTTGAACAGCACTAGGCTCAGGGCTGAACCCTGATGCACACCGGTATATCCTCTGTGAATCTGAACCCTGTTCATATTTGTGTCACTGAGTTCTTGTACATAGCCTGCTCTTTATCTACCATCGTTTTAAGGACTTTGAATTGTCACAAGACCACCCAAATCATCTCTCTCAGAATCTTGTCATATGCTTTTTCCAAGTCTAGGGATGCCAAGACGGACTCTATTCTTATCTCCAGCTTTTTCACTAGTGTTTGCTTCGCTACAGACATGGGGTTGGTTGTGCTGCATCCTGATCTGAATGTGAACTGCTCAGCTCCCAATTTTACTTTCTTCTACTCTGCATATTTGTTTATCAATTACCATCTACACCACTGTCATGCTGTGTGGCAGGAGTTTTGATACCTTTCTGCTGCCCACAGTTATGAATGACCCCTTTGTTCTTGAACACTGGCACTAGAATGCTTGCTCTCTATTCATCTGGAATATGCCTTTATCATTATATTACTATGAGCACCCTCAGGAGCCATTTCTTCCCTAATTCACCCAACATCTTGATCATGTCAGTCGTGACCTCATTTGACCCTACTGCCTTCTTTGACTTCATTTTCCTTAGTGATGTTCTTAGTTCCACTTTCATTGTAGGATGTGTATGGGACAGTGCAGTGTCTGTGGGGTTTTTGTCATTCAGAAGCTGCAGGAAGTATTATTTCCATCTGCCTTTGATGTCTTGGGGACTGGAACAGATGTTTGCTGCCATCCCTTATGAAGGGTGTCTGATGATTATCGTCTTTATCTTTCTAATTGCCTTGCAACCTAGTAGAGTTTATGTATGCCATCTGCTAAATCATTTTCCAGAAACTGACAGGTTGCATCTGATGCCTTGTTCTTTGCTATTGCAACTGCTCTGTTAGCCTCTTTCTTAGCCAATGATTGTGTTTCTTCTTAGCCTGGTCCATCTTTAATTTTCTCTCTTCGACTTTTCCTCCACCCCTTCCTTTTGATTACTTCCTGGACATCTGTATTCTACCACCACATTTTTATGTACCTTAATTTCCATAACTGGCTCAGCAACATAATTCTATAGTTTTCACTCATGCTGTTTTGGGGTGCTGTCATTCTTCTTTGACTCCACTTATTTTCCATACCTCTCAACCTCTTAGAGCAACAAATCTGGACAAAGACATCAATAATGGGGGGAGGGGCAGAACAATAGGCACAGTTTTTAAATATATATTCTGTGTTGACCTCATAGCCTTCTCTGACCATTGCTTGCAGCTGATTGTGGTAACTAATGGTTCATGCTGTCGGATAACTGTTTCTCTCAGGATGTCTTTGCAGTGTCTGATTCTACTCTGATACCCTTTCCTTACCAGGAGGAAATCTACCTGAGTTACATGTTGACCACTCTAGTATTTGATCTTGTGAGTACCTCTCTTACTGAACCATGTGTTGGCCACCATCAAGCCATTTGCCAAACAAAAGCCTAGAATGGCTTCTCCCTCTTTATTCCTGTTACCTCACCCAAGTGGACCCAGGCAGTTTTCATAACATGTTTTCCCTGTGTATGAGTCCCCAGGTCTACTACTATCAATATCAACTTATGTTGTCATGCTTTTTCTAGTAGCTCATGAAACTGCTGCTTGAATGCATCCTTTCCCTCACCATCTCAGCCCTGCTGTGAGGCATAAGCTCAGAATATGAATGCTGCCTGTCTTTGCAGTCTGCAATCTTTCACTAGATTTATAAAATCATGTAATAAAGTAACATTTATGTATACTGTCAAGCAAGTGAACCAGTCACATCTCTTCACTGATTTTAATATGTCAGTCAAAGTTGGATTATAATAGGGATGACATTGGCTGTCAGTACGGGCCCACAGCTCCAAGGGAACACATGGTCAGCAAAGAAAATGAACGCATTTCGAAAAAAGTTTCATTATGTTCAGCACTGCTAACTCATTTTATTAAGCTAATGTGCTGAACATAACGGTCATTAAAATGTTTTATTAAAAAAAGCACTGAATGATGGACATTGGCGAAAGTAATTATCTTTATATACTGACAACATCTGACATTTAAATATGCGCAGCCCTGTGTTGATCTTTGGGTTGGGTGCTTTATTTATATATGTTATGTAAAGAAATCATTCTTTACTTAAAAGAGAGAAATAAACACATGCATACGCACACACACGCACACACGCATGCATGCAGTGACCCAAACTAAAGCTTTTTGTCCATTGCCTTCCCATGATTTATTAGGCTGGCAAAAAGAAAAACTAAGATTAGTAAAAAGTACAGTATGGATAATCGCAGTTGTGGTTTGCTGGTCTTGCAGTTTCGGTAATGTGAAGTAAGCGATTATTTTTTGCTTAAAATTTATGCAGGGAAGAAATCCAATAAGACAGGGGAGCTTTCTGTTCTGTGCATGAAAGCAACTTACCTTTTTCATTTGCCAAAATAAGCAACTTTGCATCTTGTCATTCACCTATTTACAATCTGACTTTACATGATTGATGCACTTTTTGTATGAAGTAAGTTTGAATATTTATCTTTTGTGTACTGTTTGTGTGAAACCAAGTTGAAACTGCCCCTAATTTTGCAGAATGTCCCTGGCATTGAGTCATATTTTTCCCTCCCTTTCTTTAATACTTTCCAGACCTTTACCTAGTGTGCCCATCCATTGATGGGTCTAACAGTTCCTCCCTTCATTCCTGGTCTAACATTGATCAGGCCGGGGCTAGTTTGCAACTTAAGGGCATCCTGGTGGGGGGGGGTCTTGCTTGCAACTGCTTCTATGAGGGTGAGGGATTTTTGTGTTATGATCTACCCTCTCACCCCCCCTCCCTCCATGCCAATCTTAGGATCATTCAATGGCCATTCCCCTCTTTCTGGACCTGTCTTCCCCCAGGCAATGCCAAGATGAATGCCTCTCCCCCCAGGAGAGGAATAATCATCCTTCCCTGACAACATTTCAGATGGCTGAGACACTAACTAAACACAGATTGCCTGGGCCATAGTTAAGGCTTTATCCCTCAATGCCATAGTGCTGGCCTGTTGCCTAATATTTTGGCCTGTTCCTAATGAAATTTGTGGTTTTCTTTCCAATCATTGAGGATGGATATTAGAGTTTCAGACTTCACATTCTTCAGTACATGCATGACATGCTATAACCTGGATGATCCAGGACTGGCTAGCTGCTTGAGTGATAGAGGAGATAGGGAGGAAGGGATGGAAAAATCTGCTTTACCGGCTCACCCACTCTGAGAGGAAGGGGTTTCTATGTCTGATAAACAGACATGTCCTCAGTGATGGAGATGTGCCAAAAATCATAGGATATATTAACAGTTTAACAATGGCATCTTAGGGGGGTGGCACTTTCTAGTGCATGTGGTGATGTGTGTTAGATTAGGGACTTCCAGTTTAAAGTAGCTATTAGTCATTATGGAAACTAAAATGTAAAATATGTAGTGTCAGACATTTTACAAAAGACAGTTCAGCAGAAAAAAAGAATAACCTTGCTGGTCAAGCATGAGAGATAGTTCCCAAGGGAAGGCTACACACTGTTCTTTTTCTCAATGGAAAGAATCAAGGAAATGTTAGATAATGGGACAGCTAGGCCCCTGAAAGACTGCAAAACAAGACCAGGCCTGAGAACCAAGGCTAAGGAGGTATGTAAACTATTACAGGGCTTTGGTACTATTAAAATATACTTCAGCTACAGTTTGGGAAGTTAGTTAGTTTGACCTGACATACAGAAAAGGTTAAGCTACAATACAGGCACTCGAGCCTGAGTACAGAAGACAGGCCAAATAAAGATTGTTTCAGTATACATCACTCAGGACAATCGGAATATGTGTGCAGAAACTTTGGATATATTTAGCAGCACTATTACTAACCAGCATCCCAACATTTTCTACAGACTTGTTTTTTTATCAGTATTCAGATATTGTGAACATCTAATAAAGCCTTATTAAATGAACTACAGCATTTGGAGAATTCATTCTGAAAAGTACATAAGACTTGGCCCATAAAGAAGAGACTGCACCTGTTCACCACAAGCTTGGGTAATTGTCTCATTTCAGTTGTTTCCAGTTAATTCCAGTATAGTACAGTCTCATCAATTCTTTTAATGTGCATGATTTCACTCAGCCTGCCAAGTTAAGGCAAATCAAAAAATTCCTCCCTGGAGTGCAGGTCCAGCATGTGCTCAACTTTCCCTGCCAGCCCACTACCTGGGCAGTCCCAGCCCCAGAGGATGGTACCAGGGACACCCGCAGATCAGTGGTGCAAATGGGTAGCTGATGGCCAGAGTAAGGCATGCAAATGGCAGGGGAAAAAAAGAAAATGCATGCCAAAGCAAAAATGCAGCTTTAGCAACTTTGCAAGTATATACGTGCAATATTTAAATCTGTCCTGATTTTAAGCATTTTCCCTTGTTTTTTTGGTTTTTCCCTGATTCTTGCACTAATAGATTGAGAGGTATTATTTTTTTAATACAGTCAGATGAGGTGAACACAACAAAGTGGCTATAATCCCTGTATTGTGGTGTGAGCTGTTTGTGAATAAAAGTAATTTACTCTATTATTGGTTGAGTATAATGCCGCGGTGGTACAATGGTGGCGTTGTTACCTCACAGCAAGAGGTTCTCCCATTCGATACTGGGCTTGGCTTGGGAGTGCCTTCTGTGTGGCATCTGCATGTCCTCCCCACGGTTGGGTAGCGTTCGAAAGACATGAGTGCGTAAATGGACATGCCTTCGTTGAAGGTTGGGCGTCGAGCTGGCACGTCAGCGTTTCGTAAAAAATCTACTGCCAATCATTAGCAGACCGGAGTTCCACTGTAGTGACCCCTTACCGGGAAAAAGCTGAAAGACAAACAACTGGTTGATCAGTTTAAACAGTCCTACCTTTGTAGGACTAGTGTGTTTGTTTGTGTAAAATAAGTCAGAGTACTTGGGCCACTATGTGTTTGTATGAAACAAACCAGAAATACATGATTGTATTCATCACTATTATTATTTTCACCACAATAAGGCAAGGTGAATTCACAAGAAAGTATCCATTTACTCATAGTCATAAAAAAAAATATATGTGGGAGTGGGGGGTCCAGGGTTTGAAAACAGTCCAGAGTTCAAAGTACACTTAATTCACCACTAATGGCAATAGGATTGCTTATATGCTTTTCTTCTCTTCTTAACTCAATGTCCCTATTTGCATAGGTAATCTTAATCCAAGTACCTACTCGTAAAATAAAAGCTCTATTGACACAAAGGAATAATGGATGAAGGCAGTGCTATCTGGATATGGTCACTGAGAGTTTCCAGAATTCTGAATTCCAGAATAAGAGGAAAATCCAGAACTCTTAATCTTGTTTCCAGCAGTCACTACAATAAAATAATCCAAGCCTGGATTAGTGTATCTAGCCTTCTCTACGGAGTTTGCATATCCACCTTGTGTTTGCATAGGTTTTCTCTGGGTGCTCCAGTTTCCTCCAAAATTCCAAAGACATGCAGTAGGTGGATTGGAATCTCTAAATTGGCTGTAGGTGAGTGTGTTTGTATGTGTGTTGGGTATGGAAGAACAACCATGGCAAGGCTAGCCACCTTGTGTTTGAACTTTAGCTCTAGATGATTGTCACTGTTGAAGTGGCTCCCCAACCCCATGTGCAAAAAATGGGAAAAGGGGCTGTGAATGGATGGATTAGTCTACCCTGGCTTATTTAGTGCTGCTATAACAAGGATGCTTAATCAGCTTTGTTCCTCAGTCATCTCCATGTGAAGTTTCTAATCAGTTTTTCAATTTCTTAATTCTACAGCTTCAACCTGTCATGGCTCTCTAGTTGTCACTTCACATTTCATATGTCTGACCTCTAACCTACAATTTTCTACAATATTATGTAAAGTTTTTAGAAGTTTCTCAAAAAACATAAAACCCCATTCACTTGCAGTTGATATATCTTTCTCTCTGAATACCTAAAGTTTACTGCACATGCTATAGCTTGTCTTGTTTCCATTTTTATTAGGCACTCTGTATAGGAATGTTATTTCTTTACATTTTGGAAAGCCATCATATCAGCTTTGATTCAAGTTTGATTAGCAGGTCAGGTACTGAAAGGACCAGGTGAGTGTAGATAGGAGTGAATGGCTGACACCGTTTTCTCCATCTTAGGGTGGAGGGGAATAGTGGTTCTTGTCAGCCAATCACCATTAAGTAAGTAGAGGATTGCAGAACATCAAACCTGTACAAGATAGGGGAATGTGTGCTTGGCTCTAAAGTTGGAGATGACATGGATGCCCACACTAGGTTTGAGGACCAGTAGCAGAAAAGATCACTTGACTGCCTAAATGACAGCCTCAGTGATTGGCTCTCACCTCAAAGGGAACAAATAGGCCAGGAACAGCTCTCACCTTGTGAAGAATAAATGTAGCAATTAATTCTAAGCAGGAATAATGGTAACATACAGTGAAGACCCCCAAAAAGCTTCCACAGCCAGACAACATACTAATGTGTACTTTCTTACACCTTTAACCACTTCTGGCCAATTTCAGTCCTGCCATCTATTTCATAAAAACATGTATCTATGCTGTTACATAGTTTGAAGAAAGTTATCTAGCAGATAAGGAATAGTCTGGAAGACTCCTTATTGCCAGCACTGACAGGGTGTTGTTCAACCACTGACATAGGTGTTAAGTACCTGTACAATGACAGTACCCTTGCTACATATTTTCCTTTATGTACCACATTACAAGCCTTTCTAACTTAGTATCATTGATAACTTTCTGTGGTAAAACAGCATTCTGATCCTCTGATCCCACACTGATGGACCTCTTGCACATCTGCAAAACAAACAGCATCAGAATTACCAGATCTATGAGCCTAGATCTCATCTGCAACATAAATGGGACATGTTGGCAGGACAGGTATGTGTCCCAAAGACTACTCCCTTCCCGGGAACAGGCTTCCCAGCCATCTGAAGCAGAGTTCTTTCCCAACTCAATTCAAGCATAACTTGGACCAGTGGCTAGGGAATCAGAAATTTACACCTGGTCTGGCACCTATGTCCCTGGTAGACAGAGGTAGTCTCTAAATGCTTGACCAACCATGCCCAAGCCTATATATACCCTTTAAAATAACCCTAGGGGACATTAGTTCATAGGTGATTACAGGGCTAATGTGCTAACAATTTATGCTTAGCATGAATAATTAAGTTAACTTTTATGCCATGAAAGTAAGAGCATTGACCCTTGCATACAGGATATAAAGTTAAAAGTCTGTATGCATGTGCCATTCAAATAACAAAACATGAGAAATGAAGTTAAATTTGCTAATACTACATACAAATTATGTCAGTGTCAAATGTCTTCATGTTAGCCCTTGACAAGTTTGAAAAACAAGGGAGGGTCTGCTAGGCTAACAATGAGGAGAAAAACACGTACTTCAAAGGATCGATGTCTAAACTCTGAAAACCCAAAATATCAAAAAAAAGCAGCCCTGCCAGATAAAACCACCACATCACCACATTATTGTCATTTTGTACTTCTCTGCTATGAGCTCTGCAAACACAAAGCAGCACTATAAACTGTGTCCTATGCTCTTTGAACTTCAGCACACCTTTACATATCAAGATTGCCAGGTAATCCAGGAGGTACTTGCACTTCAGGGTAGGGCCCAATCACTTCAAATCCAAACGCCTAAGCTTTGGTCTCTTCAGTGCCACAGTGTGTTCTCCAAGTGTACCGTGCTAGTTAAAGCCAACAAGCAGCTGCTTGGGATAAAACATTTCATTTATGGTCATGACTGGCTCCTTGTTACCACCATGCAGGAACAACTCATGCAACATTCTTAGTCTCTTCAGAATGTTTGATTACCAGGGCATTACAGAAACGTTTTCCGTATCCTGGCAGTTAGAGAGGATTACAGCTCTGAGCTGTTAATAAGTTGTTTCCTGTAGCCAAGGGTGCAGAATTTGATTCCTTCCAACTCCATTTGTATACTGTGTGTCTCTGGGAAAGTCACTTGTACTTGACCAGACAAAGTTTCTGGGTCATTCCTGGAAGGGGACATTTGTGTCCAGTGGGCTTACCTGGTTAACATGTGTATAAAATAAAATAAAAAAATCTTTGCTCTAACCAACACAAAGCTTTAACTTCTCAGGTTGTACTTTGGACCGCAATGTCTACAAAAACAAACTGGAAACGAAAATCAATGTCTTTCAGTCCATTCTGACACACCATTTGCAATCCAATGATAGTAATGTGGTGGCAGTCCTTAAGTTGTGAGAGTATGTGGGCCATCTGGATCCAGTACAGAAATAACATGATTAATGTATGTCTCAGCACATTTCCATTATGGTCTATTCTAAGAAATGCCTACTTGTTGACTGCATGTACTCAACCTAAGCAGAGGTACACCATTCTTGATACCACATCCCTTCATGGTAGCTACCACAGATATATCTGTCCTTGGGTGGTCATTTCCATGGTCACCTGGTGTATGTTTTCTAGGAATCCCAAATGCATATCTATGAGCTAGAGTTCCATGTGGTGTTTTTCATATTACAAACCTTTCAAGACAACCACTCTCTGCATTGGCCATTCATGCAGACAATATGGCTGAAGCCTGATCCATGAGATAGCAAGAGTTTTGCCCTCTTTCCCCTGTGTAGAAAAGACATGAAGCACAGGGATTTGGCCATCTCTCAACCTTTTCCTCACAGTAGTATACATTCTGAGGGCAAACATCCTCTTAACAGATTAGTCAGGAATCTGCTTCTACCACAAAAATGGTCAGTAAGCCAGAACATAACCAAAAAAATATTCCAGAGGTGGGGAGGCATCTGTTGACAGACTTGTTCATCTCATCATCAAATACAAAGTTATACCAGTTCATCTTGCTCATTCTTCCTCAGGACAAGAAGATGAAAGATGCCCTTGTGAAGTCATGACCCTGGCATGTCTTGTACCGCTTTTCTCCAACATCTTTCATAACCAAAATCATCCTGAAGTCAAAGGACTCTAGGCCAGCTTGAACCACATAGCTTCCATCTGACCCCACCAAGTGTGGATTCTCCTGTTGATGTCACACATTCATGATGGACATTTTAGGTCATGACTCTTCCAAGAGTTGAGACCTCACTGCTTGGACAAGCAGACAGACATCAATGTCTGAATACAGCCAATAAGCAGCTTTATCCTCCAAAGATAGTAAAGACTCAGGTTACATCCAAAAAGCACTTCAACAAAAAAGTGTACAAGGACAAGGGTAAATGAAAGCACTTTACAATTTGGCCCTCTCAGGAGGGTGTGAACCAGTGATTGTTCTTCATGGAAAAAATTCTGCAGTACCTCATGAAAAACATTATTTGACAAAAGTCTCAGCATCAGAAAAAATGTGCAGTACTAAGTTTAATCTTGTTAAGCATTACCTGGAAATAACCAATATAGCTATGAGAATGAAGGCTTGCCTTACAAAGGGCATACCCTCTGTAGGACTCACATCCATCATCACAAAGAGTTCTGTGCCCATTTCTGATGGCCACAATTCAAGATGAGTGTCACGCTTCTGAGAAAGGCATCTTCTCATTCAGGCCAGGTTAGTTAGATGATTATTCTTTGAGGCTGACATATCAAATCATTCTTCACTGGAATTAACAGGCAACCAGAGCTGCTGTCTTCCTTCCCATGTGGTGACCTCAGAGGGTAATACAGCTGTGATGTGACTCATAGCCTGTCTAAAGTTAATTGACTGATATAGGGTAATTCAACACCCTAATTTGTTGACAGTAAACTATTGATATTAATCCTGTCATAGCAGCTGTGAGTGGTGCAGAAGGTGCTATATATTTAATATCTTTTCCATTCAGTAGCAGAATAATATGCTGTCTTTTTTCAACAAAGTATCCTTTCATTTGTATGTGGTTGACAAAAAACACCCTCACGGAAAATGCATTTGCTGACTAGCACTATAGCCCCAAGGAGGGGGTGTAACAGCATGTAAGAAAATTATGCAGAAATTATCCAGCCTAATCTGTGATCACAGACTTTTCATAGCAAATGTGCGCAGTATGTGACAGTTAAGTAATGGTGGCATGATCAATGATCAAACACTTTCAGTATCTCTGCTGTATTTCGAATAAGGAGCGTTTAGGATTTTCATAGGATCATAAGATCACAGACGATTGCTAGGCTAATGGCCCTGGGGCCCTTACAAGACTAGACAAGAGTTTATCCCCAAGAAAGAAACCTCAGTCAGCACCTGTCGTCCTGGTCAGTGAGGGACACAGGTGGAACCCCTGGGACAAATGTATGGCTTCCCATCCACTCATCAAGGTTGTGCTTGAATAGGGTCGATGAGGTACTCTCACATGTATGGGAGGTCTGTTCCAGAAACGAGGCAGCCTCTGGGAGACAAACCTGTCTCTCCAGCAGGTTTTGTTGATGTCGCATATTAGATTTAAGCCTTTCGAGTGGATAATGCTTGAAGAGTTAGACTTATGGATATGAGCATCTCTAGTAGGGCAGGGTTTGATATTGCCTTGTAGGGGAGATACAGATCACCTCTGAGCAGTCTGTATGATACTGAGTAGAGTGGTAGTGACTTGAGCCTGTCCACAAAGGACAGTTGTTGGAGGCCATGGATTCTTTTTGTGAGGTATTTCTGTGCCCTTTCTTGTTGGTGCAGGTGTTTGGAGAGGTACATACCAAACAGGGCATTATACTCAATTGTTGCCCTAATGAGGGAGCAATACAGAGAGGTAATAACCTCCTTTTTTCTGGATGTAATCCCTTTACTTACGAGAAGAACCAAGTAAAAGTCTTCTCTGACCACTGCCGCTACATGATGGTAGAATGTGAGATTGTTGTCAACCTGAGTATCAAGCTCTGTCATCACAGGTTGTATGCTTAGGGAGTTGCCGATGATGTGGTAATCAGTAGGGGCCGTGTTTTTGGCGAATGGTATGATAATACATTTTTTGAGTTTAACTTAAGGCCATGACTTTGGCACCAGTCATTTGTTGCTGTGAGACCTTCTTGCAGTATTTTAACATCATTTGAGGAGTCGATGACAGCACCTAACTTACAGTCATCTGCAAACTTGGTCAGTCACATGCCTTTTGTCTTTGTCTTGACCTCTGAGAAGTAGATGCCAAACAGTAGGGGTCCCAGGACAGATCCCTGGGGAACACCACTAGTGACAGGTCTGCTGTCAGAGGTGGAGGCACCTATTTTGACCTTATGGTTCCTATCGGTGAGCCAATTGGCCACCCACCTGATGAGACTGGGATTTACACCAAATTGTGTTAGTTTTTCAATGATGTCTGAGTGGTCGAGTGTGTCAAAGGCCTTTGCCAAGTCAAGGTAAGTGGCATGTACTGACTTTCCTTTATCCAGGGCTTTGGGGACAGTCTCAAAGAAGTCAACCAAGTTCAAAAGGCAAGATCTACACTTGACGAATCTGAACTGGGTGGGTCAAGTGTTTGAAGATTGCCGATGTCCTTTTTATGAGATCAATAATATGCTCCATGGCTTTACAGATCAGACTTATCAAGCTAATGGGGCGGTAGGTTCCAAGGTCAGTAATGGCACCAAGGAAATATTGGAAAGAATGGACACTAACTAAAAATAAAAACATAATGGAGATACGCAGCAATTTTTACGTAACCAAGTTTAATAGTAGTTTTCTGATAGTGGAGGCAGCTATTAGAACAGGTAGACTTCGTATAAATATTGGAAATAAAACACCTTTAGGCTGTGATTGAATAGAGTGCTCAATGGCAAAGCTAGTTCTTGCTGGAGATGGTGTAGAATACAGCATGGGACACTATTAGGTCCCATGGAAGCTGTGGTCTTTGCCTTGGATAGGGCTTTTAACATTTTATCTATGGAGATGTGAGGTGCTGGACAAGTATTTGGGATGTCGAATGGGTCTTTGGGAGGATATAGGGGGTGAAGTTTGGGGCTTTGGAGGGATATAGATGGGTGAAGTTTGTGCTTGACCTATCTGCTAGCAGGTTGGCTAAGTCAACAGAATCAGTGTAAGTGGTACCGTTAAGTACTAATTTGGAGCAAACCTGGCCTTTACCATGAAGGTTTCTGACATAACTAAAGAAGACTTTGTGGTTTTCATTTGTCTCAGTTGCTAGTTTCAATTCATAATTGGCTTTGTAGGCTTTCCCTAGTGATCTAATTTGCTTGTTGAGGCCAAGGCAGGAGTTTTTCCAGTTTGGAATTTGTTCCTTTTCACCCTCAGACAACATTTTCTTCCTTTTGTTGTAAAGCCTGTTGATAAATGATGTCCACCAGACAGGTTTGTGTTTCCTTAAGAAGCAGGTTTTAGTTATGTTGGGTATAGCTGAGTCCATGCATTTGTACAAGTGTTTGCATACTGCACTGGCGTACAGTTCAGCATAGCTGTCTGTATCTTCTGGGGGAGCGGTGGTGTGAAGCTACTGATACCCTCTCTTAGGAGCCAGCTTTTGAGAAGGTTTTTAGACTGGTTATGGCTGGGGAGGATTGGGTAGAATAGAAACTTCAAATGAAATAGACCAATGATCTGATCTCACCAGGGAAGAACATACTATGGGAGTCATCCAGCAGTCACCCATGTTGGTGAGAACCAAGTCCAGAATGTTATCTCCCCTGCTGGAGGTTAAGATGAGCTGGTCTACTGCATTAGAACTGATAAAGTCAAGAAATCATTTGGTGAGTGCATAAGTGTAGGAATAGTTCACCCAGTCTATGATGGGATAGTTGAAGTCACCAATGATCAGGGTGTTATGGGGGACCTTGATGGAGTCAAGTAGGTCCAGGTAGGAGGAGTGGATTCCCTAATTCATGGAGGGGGGGGGTCTATATCTGGCTATAACTTGGATGTGTGTCTTGCCAACTGTCAGTTGCACCTGGAGTAATTCCAGTGTGTCATGCTGCCAAACCAGTTTAGAGGTGTGCCTGTCCTTAATGAAGAAAGAAACTCCACCATCTTTAGTCTTCCCGACTTAATTTTGTGGTTGGAATGTGAGGTAGGGGTGCTCTCCACAGTTCTGAACCAAGGTTCTGTGACTGCACAGACATTGACATCTTCCAGTGCAAGGAGAGCCTCCAGTGAGTGCATTTCAGCTTAAGGCTCCTACCGTTAAGCAGCATGACCTTCAATTTGCTTTTTGACAGATCTTTTATGTTGGAAGATCTGTGTTTGGGACATAGCCAAAAAAAGGTACAATGGAGGAGGAAAGCCTTGGCCAGGATCTGCAGTCCCAGGGGTGACAGGTGGAGGCCATCTCTGGCAAAGCATCGAGGCCTGTCAACCATGTCTTCCCAGCAGACAGATACTGGATCCCCTTGGAAAGACACAAGAAACTAAGCCAATTGTTGAAGTCAATTATTTTATGTTGGTATTGTGGTATCATTCTTGGTAAAGGTAGGATGCTGCTAAGGGCTATGGTCATATCTGCCTGGGACACATACTCTGAGAGCTCAATCATGTCTCTTCATATAGTCCAGGGAGGTATGTTTCAAGTCATTTGCACCAACACGGGCAATGCCAAGAGTCATATTTGTACCTGTTGTGGAGAGATTTAAGTGCATTCATGATGTGGCGGATGCTGACGCCTGACAGACAACTGGCCATGATCTTCTCCTTGTCGAGCCTGATGAGAAGGACATCAGTGTGTTTCACAACTGAGTCACCAATGACTAGTATGTTTGGTTTATTTTTATACCTTATGGGCTGTGTTTATGAGACACTGATGTGTTGTCTGCTGTGTGTGATGTGTCTGGTGTTGTGTGGAATGTTTTGTGAGTGTGTTTTAGAGGTCTCTGTTTAGGTAAGTTTTTATTGAGGACCTCTGCATAGGTGGGTGTGTGTTATGCTTGGCTATGTGATGTGGGTAGTATGATGTTTGTGCTGGCAGTCTACATTTTGTCAGGAGTACTGACTGTGGCGTGAGAGAGCATGGATTCCAGGTTACTGATGTAGATGCATTTCACGTAAGTAGAAGAATTATGTGCTAAAAGAAGAGGGCTGTTGGTGAACATGAGGCAGTTGCTACACTATCTCAGTATGCCCATGTTGACCGGGCTGGCAGGAGAAACTGATAGGAATTGTCCAGATAGTGTTCTGAATACTTGGTGGGCTTGTGGAGGGAGAGTTTTGATAAGAGTTTGTCCACAGGAGTGTAGACCACAAAAACCTTCTAAAATGTAAAATAACTGGCCTGAAGCAAAAGTGCTAAAACCAAAACTAAGATGCTTAGAATATCAGATCAATTCAATCAGGTTAGTAACAAGCACCAATAAGTGCAGCAGAATAAGAGCACACAGCAAAGCAAAATAAAGTAATAAAGTAGAAGACAGTTACAGTAAGAGCAACTGAATAAAGTGTAACTTTTTTTAAGTGGAGAGGGAGGAAACAGAAGATAATTCAAAATTAAGAAACTAAGGGGGTTGGCCTTCCCAAATGCTCTCTCTGTACACATTAGGCAGAGCTGATGAGATAAGACTGGTAGGAGTGTCCGAAATCAAAGAAGAAAGGGGCTGACTATTCCTTCCCAAATGATCTCACTGTACTTAGTTGAGTAAACAAATGAGATGGGGCTGAGAAGAGTGTCCATAGACAAATTTACAGCAGGGGCAGGCAATTCCAAAGCCACCAAATTTAAGAATGCAACAACATTAGGACGGGAGGTTAGGAACAACAAACTGCAGAGAGAGAGAGAGAGAGAGATCACCAATATTCAATCAATATTCAGTGAAACAAGTAAATAAATGCAGTACAGTTTTTGTTAACTATCACTGAAACAGAACAATTGCAAAAAAAGTATACTTTTATCAGCTTTTTATTTCCAGATGGTTGTAGAATCACTTACTGCCAGCTAAACAGCTCTGCTACTGAGCACAAATACCGGTTTCATAACCGGCAAATAACTGCATGAAGCTTCCTCTACAATTTATTGTAACTTGCTATAAAATTCACATTTTCTCATCAATGCTTTTGACAAAAGAGAAACATGGTCTTGGAATGCTTGTGTTGGGAGCATTTTGAAGTTTTCATTTTAGGGAAGCACAGGTAATTTGCAATTTCAATAGATATTCTTAAATCTGTTATAAACTGCAGTGGTGGTGCTGCGGTAGCATTGTTGCCTCAGTAAGACACTGTCTGGTTCGATTCTCAGCTAGAGTGTCATCTGCGTGGAGACATGCATGAATGGGTGTACCTTCATTGAAGGTTGTGCGTCAGGGCTGGCAACTCGGCACGTAAAAATCCACTGCCAATCATTAGCGGACCTGAGTTCCGCTGTGGTGACCCCTAACTGGGAAAAGCCAAAAGACGCAAACAAATTCTTAAATCTGTTAAAACTGAAAAATTAGTGACAGTCACCAGCAACATAAACAAATGTATGAATAGATAAGTTAAAGAGCCATACATGTCTGTCTATCTATCTGTCTATCTATATGTATATGCATGTATGAATGTAAAGACAATTTTAATTTTTAGTAACTATATAAATAGATCAAAGCAGACTTGTCAGTTGAAGTTTGTCACCTGAATGAAAAAGTTAATTTATCTTTAATTATACTGTAACCCTTACATTAAACATTATGTTGACATTAGCATTTATGTTTTGAGCACTAATTTTAACAGCCTTTGACGTGCCTAGAGTTTACTTCAAAAATACTTTGTTAAAAAGCTAAGTACACAAGGTGTTGTTTCAGCAGATGTACAAATGCGAGATAAATATAGATTATGAATACAAACTGTGAAGAGAATGTAAATTACAGAACTGATGTTTTAATTTGCAATCTTCTTGCAAAATAACAAAGATGCAAAACAAACTGTGGAAGAGGGAAGGGGACAGTAACAGATATGCATCGATATATTTTGCAGATAATACACAGACAAAATAGAAGGACTGTAGCAGGGGATGACAAAGAAATCAAGCAGAAAACTCAAAGAAAACAAAACGGTAATAAAAGGTTAGAAAGACTATAGCAAAGGGTTTTCAGTTGAGTCTGTGACAGAATAAAATGTAGAAATATGTGATAAAGTGGGACAAAAGTTTCTGTGGTCTGCTTGCCACTCTTATACGTAGTTTTCTTTGAATTTGTCAACCAATTGTCTTACATTATCAGTCAGTATTACAGTTTATGGCATTACGAAGAGGTTTATGATAACATCTATATATGATAGCTGTAGCATGCAAGTTCTATTACAGGCTTTGGTGCCTGTATGCGAGGGATTCCTTAAGGAGTACAGGCTGTATCTCATCTAGAGATTCTGCTGAAGGTGAAGATGGTGTTGAGTCTAAGCGGATTGTATTCATAGCCTAAAACAATAAAAGACTACATGAACCAGACAGAGAAGCCTTTGGTGCCTGTATGTGAGGGATTCCTTAAGGAGTACAGGCTGTATCTCATCTAGAGATTCTGCTGAAGGTGGAGATGGTGTTGAGTCTAAGCAGATTGTATTCATAGCCTAAAACAATAAAAGACTACACGAACCAGACAGAGAAGCCTTTGGTGCCTGTATGTGAGGGATTCCTTAAGGAGTACAGGCTGTAACTCATCTAGAGATTCTGCTGAAGGAGGAGATGGTGTTGAGTCTAAGCGGATTGTATTCATAGCCTAAAACAATAAAAGACTACACGAACCAGACAGAGAAACCTTTGGTGTCATTTACTTGCTGCTTGACAGGTTAGATAAGGAGCACCTTGTTAGATGTGAACACGATGTGTCGATTTTCACGTCCAACTTAGACATACGTGTGGAAAACAGAAACTTTTCCCCAGGACTCTCCCCTGAGTTACTAATGGACAGATGCAGCTCCTAAAGGTGTTATTCCATGCAGGGGTCCCCTCATATTAACGATGGTATGATCTTAATTATTCTCATTACAGGTGATATATAATTATCAACCATGAGACAGGTAATGCCAATCTATCAACAAATGGGATGGCTTATTTTGAGCACAAAAAGGAAAACTAGCTAGGCTTAAAATGCCCGCAAGGGCAACTAGCCCAGTACTTACCTAGGAACCTATGATCATAGCTGTTAATGCTTGATAGTGTCAAATGCCATGTCCCACCCTGATTTAGTAATTTAGCCTGTGACAACAGGTCTATAATATCTAAGTGTTAACATTTAGATATAGTAAAAGTAAACATTTATAGACAACTATATATAAATGTTCCTAGTACTTGGATTTTTTCCTGCCTATCACCTGCTCACCATCACCATGCGCCTCATCTACCAGTTTGCCTGTTTGTTTCTGTATTCCTTTGCCATTCAGCTGACCATGAGGGTAAAACACAGCTGGCAGAGATATTATCATCCTGCTGGTGTCAGATTTTAGTATCTAACTCTGTCAATCAATGGGGAGATATAAGCACCACTGAGGTGGTTGAAGCAAGCACATACCTAATCTGGCCACAGCATGTTATGCTAGATTGACTGAACATTTGCTCCAGCCCCAAATAGCATGCTAGGATATCTTCAATTTTTGCATCTGACACTGGAATGAAACAGGATATCCCTCACTCTTATGGTTTGCATGAGCCCTACATTCATCTTACAGTGCACAATGAGTGATCCATTATTATAGGTTCATAGGTAGTCCAGTCCCAGTTTCCTAACTGCCCCAGAACACTGTCTAGTTAACTGATTTGCTAATAGTCACACAGTTAGAAAATGTACACTGAGGGAATCAAACCCTGCATTACAAAAAGCAGCATGTTAATTAGCCTTAATGCTCTGTGCTGACAACCCAGCAGGCTATGGCTGTAGTCAGCCATCCTTCCAGAAACATGTGATAGAATATCTGTCACAGCAAGATATTGCCTTGGTCATCCATCCATCCATCTTAGAGTTTGCCACTGTTGGGGCCCATCAGTTCTTATCCATCTTTCTTGATGTCTGTCACGTTTCATCTGGATACCGTGAGCTTGTAACAATTTCATGTTATTTGCCAGTTTTATAGTTTTGTGTTACTTCTAGCTGGCTTTGCATTCATATGTTAAAATTTCCTGTTTATTTGTATTTGTTTCCTTATATTGGTTTTATTAAATTTAAGCAGCACTTAAGTTCTGATTTTAGAATACCCTTGCTAGTGTCATGACTGCATGTAATGAATTTTGATATGGAAAAGAAATTATCCAGCTTCAGCTATAAATGGCTTATTATCAAGACTCATGCCCTTAATGGCTTTGTTAAATGTTAGCACAAATATTTCGCCTAAACCATTTCAGGGTGGATGATCGGGAGCAAATGTCAAATGTTTAATTCCGTTTTGCTTTGTAAATATTTTTTTTTCTTTTGATGAGAACCATAACCAAGAATCAGTATAGTCCTGTTTAGGTAAGTCTATCCTTACAGTAATTACCTGTAACACTGCAGTAGAATTTTCATAGGAAGCAGATTCCACACAGTCAGTCTCTAACAATTTGAAGTGAGTATTGACAATGGTTTAAAACAGAGTCTCTGAGTGATCCTATCAAGTCAGTGCAAATTCATTGCCACAGTACTGACAGGCATTTCTGAAGGTGTTTATGGTAGTACATTTTTCCCCATTTGGCATTTGATTCACGTTCTTGATAAAACTTCAAACTGCTTTTCCATGCCTGGCCATCACACTATATAAAGCCATGAGAAAGGGACCTACCTCCCTTTGTCTTCTCCAGATGCCCTTCACATGAATTATGATTTAGCTTGAAAGGAATTTCTACTAGGTACAGTGAGTCATCTTTTGGTCTTCTTTATACAACAATCTCATATACCTTGTGCAATTCCGGGTCATTTCTGTGTCTTTTTAGATAAGGGCATTTGCCTTTGATTCTTACTCAGTGACTGTATATGTAACACATATGTATTGCATCAAAGGTCAGGGGTAATTATCTCTTCTACTTCCTGAAATGATAAACATGACAGGTCGTAGACATCACCCTGCTGTTTTGCCCCTTTTTATATGTAACTTTCTGGGAATGAGTTGCCAAAGTATTGCCTAGTTGGATGTAATTTCTGTCATCTGTTGTCAATGATCTTAAATGAATGCATTAGGATTATTTGTAACATCTGGGAAACTGTACACCAGAATGGTTCCTGTTGCATAAGATGAAACACTGCATGCCAGACATGTCAGTCTAGCAGACATTTGATGATCAGACTGCCTAAATGATTTATCCAGTGTAGGAATTTTTTTAAATTGCATTGAAGGCCGTTTACTTTCAGTTGTGTCTTCCATTTCTAGATAGACAACTCACTGTGCAATAAAAAAATCTAGTGGGCATACAGCCATCCAGGGGATTGGTAGAAATCTGGGACAGTAGATTACCAGTCCAAGGTACACCCTAACCTGTGACACATTCTGAAGCCTCAGTACCTTTAGCATACTCTCTATCTTGACTTATGAATTGTATTGTCCAGCCTTACTAATTGCACACTGACAACATGAAATATCTTCATCAAAAAGTAATATTTTCTTCCATTTCCTTAGACTGTCTATAGTCTTCCATTTCCACCTGCAGTTAAGCTTCTGCTTGATCAATGTCTGTTACAAAAATGTCCTTCTTCCTTGATAGCATATGCTGAACACAATGCAAAACTTCATTTATGGTAAGTTTAGCAATCTGTTTACTGGAGTCATTGCATGATTCAACTGTAAAAACAGATATAGGGATGTGGGGCTCAGATTTGATCTAGCAAATGCCTATACCTCGTGTTGAGACATCCTGAAGTGTACTCTCATATATATTCATGTACTTGTTGCAGCGTGCACTAGCTTAGCTGTCATTTTCCTCTAACTACGCAACGTTGCTGACTGCCTCTCCTCCTCCTCCATGCAGTGCAGCTAATTTCCAGCTATTAACTTTAGAATGGGAAATTCGTTTGCATTTAGAGGATGTTGCACTATGTGCAACTCCGGAAATACATCTTAATAATTAAGTAAACTGACCTTCTTTAGGGATGTACATGGATTAATATCCTTCTAGTAGTAGTGAGTACATTTTGGTGCCAAAAATCATCACCTATCCTACAATTAATCCAGATGTGCTCAGCTTCACAGAGTACAGTAACGGACATGCTGTTGCATTTTGGTCTGTGTATGTTATCTAAGTCATTAAAATATGACATTTACTAGATTGTTAAATGACCATATATAGTCCGTTGGCATTATTTATTGTAGTGAGCAGATAGCGGGCTAACAGGTGTCTTTATGAACATAGGTATTTGTCAGAATGGCAGTCTAGCAGATATTTTAACAAATATATAAGAAACCTAACAATCTGACCTGTTGTGTTATTATGTCCTCTAGGAAGTTACACAATAATATTCAATTTTCTCTTAAAACAGAGGCAGCAATAACTCACTGAAATAAAATACTCTGTGTTCCACTGAAATAGGTCCCAGGCAATGCAGCTAATTAGAAAAATCCTGCCAGATCAGGAAATGGCAACTGCCATTATAACTGTACTGGAAGTCAAGCCTATATAAGCCCCTTCAAGTATATCTGGAGTCAACAGACTAAAGAAATAAATAAACAAAGATTTATCAGCCAATGGCTACATTTCAAATAATTGTAACACTTTTGGATTGGTTTAAAGTGCTCCTGCTGGATTCCAACACAGTAAACAGTAGCATATCCTGACTTCTTTCTAAACACTTACTATTTATTATCTGCTTACTTTCCCAACTCCATTACTCTACTCTCTGTGCTCTTTCTCAGCAATAATGTCTTCTTCCATGACTGGCTTTAGTGTTCCTTGCTATAAATAACCCCATGTTTGTATGAGCTGACCCTCTGCATATTTCAACAGTCAAAGGAAAATAAGCAAAGAACAAAGTGAGAACAAACATAGAACAAAGTGCCCACAAATTACCACATAGGTGGTAATCCATTAAGTACAGAAGAAGTAATTAGAGACCTGGGGACCCAAGTTGATAGCAATCTCTCATTTGACAACCACGTGGCCAAAGTGGTTAGAAAAACATTTTATATAGCCCATCTAATCATGAAGGGATTCACATCTAGATCAGGGGAGGTCATTGTGCCTCTTTACTCATCCCTCAACAGGCCCATAATTGAGTACAATGCCCCTTTTGGGATGTACCTTACCAGACACCTGCAGCAACTGGAAAGACCCCAAAAGTACCTCACCAAGAGGATCAAAGGGCTCAAACAGATGCCATATGCTGCCCGGTTAAAGAAACTCCAGCTCTACTCAGTGGCATACCACCTGCTCAGAGGCGATCTGTGCCTGACATATAAAGCCATGTCCAACCCGGAATTAATGGACATGCTGTACCTCAGAAAATCCAAATCCCATCGAGCTACGAGCTCGAGAGACTTGAACCTCAGCACTGAAATAAATAGGACATGCTGGAGGGACAGATTCGTAACCCAGAGGCTCCCTTCACTCTGGAATAAAATCCCAGTCCAGGTTAGGCAGAGTCCCTCATTGACTCTCTTCAAGAGGAATCTTGATGAGTGGATGGGAGAGCATAGGTTTACCCCGGGTATCACTTCTGTGTCACTGTTAGACAGAGGCACAGTATACTAACCTCGAAAAAGGGCATAGCAAAATTAATTTAAAATGGGTGGCGAAAGCCAAACACACTCTGGCTAGGCTTATAAATGCCCTAGGGCAGATAGCCTAGTAGTTCTTTTGTAGTTCACTGTTTAAAATCCACCTCTGGGCCTTTTTTTCTGGCTATACTGCTCAGACAAGCTCCACGTGGGTTTACAGAGTGGTCCTAGCAGCAGGGAACTCAGAAAAGCGACTACCTTCTGGATTTAAGTATCTTTGCTTTTTTTTCACTTAAAATAGCTTCTGTAGCTTACCTTGAACTAGCCTGAACTGTTTTTAACTGATTGCTGCATTATTTTAAAATCTGCACTTAAAGTTACATTTAGTCGAATTTGATCGAAAGTTTGCTTGTTTGTTTGTTTAATTTAACTGTGGAGGCTGCCCACTAAAGTGTGCTAGCCTGTGTAACTTATTTATCACTGTTTCTGCATTTTCTGTGTGTTTCTACTAAAAAAACAAAAACAACAAAAAAAATCCTTGTTTTCCTGCCTTCCTCGACTAGTTTAGACCAGTTTACAGGCATTGCTGTATTCTGGGCTGTGGTGTAGTTCCTGTGTTGTCCATTACCTTACTTGGATAGAAGGAAGTTTCTTTGCTCACCAGTGGGAGTGGGGAGCCTTGAGCAGCCTACCTGTCCTTGGAGGAAGTGACCTCAGCACAAGAAGCTGTAGTAATTGGTTGTTTGGGACCATTTCCAGCTCTTTTGTAGTTCACTGTTTAAAATCCACGTTTGCACGGCTTTGCGCGGTCGTGCGCGCAGCGCCGGTTAAACAAGGTTAAACTTTTTCTGGCTCCGCCAAGTCTGTTCTTCAAATTTTCCCTTAAGGAAGCTCTACTCTTAGTAAAACCGGACTACTCACTGTATTATAAGCCTAGCACTTGTTCTCAATACTTCTCTACTAAGTAAGCACTCTCGTACTAAGTAAAGAACTACATCTACGTACCACCCCTGTGAATACCCACTTCCCTTAAAGGTATACCACTCCCTTATACTGTTCTAGCATGTCGAGTGGTAGAGTACTGGCATCGTCTCCAGTTCAGCTGGTCAATCTGGGCATCTTGAGACAATGCTACAATTGTCTCATGTACACAGACAACCCTCTCCTCCTCCCAACAAACACAAATACATGTGAGAAATGTAACTATATAGCCAAACTGGAGGCTGAATTCTCTCAACTCAGGGCTGGCATGACCAGACAGGAGGAGATGGCAACCACACACACAACAATCCCAGTCCCACATAGACCCACCACAACTGCAAACCAAACACATAAAAACACAAAGACATACTCGGAGGCTCTAATAAAAAACTTACCAAAACAATAGAGGCTCCCAAAGCAGACATCCAAAAATCCACCACCTCAAAACAAAACACATGCAACACATACTTCAATAAATCAGTGTGTCGACCAATCCCAGCCCTTAAGGCCAAACACCTTGCCTGATACACTAGTAATAGGTGACTCCATAGTCAGACACACTGATGTCCCACTGACCAGGCTGAACAAGGAGAAGGTGACTGTGAGCTGTCTATCGGAAGCTAGGATCCGCCACATAACACACGCACTCAGGTCACTCCAAAGCAAGTACAAATATGACTCCGTCATTGTCCATGCTGGTGTGAATGACCTGAGATGTACCTCCCTGGACTACATGAAAAGAGACATAGAGGAGCTCTCCGATTATGTAGCCCAGGCTGGTATGACCCTGACCCTGAGCAGCATCTTGCCCTCACCAAGAATGATACCACAATACAAAGACAAGATGATCAGCTTTAACAATTGGCTCAAGTACTGGTGTCATTCTAAGGGGATCCAATGTCTGTCTGCCTGGGATGATATGTTGGACAAGCCACACTGCTTCGCAAGGGATGGCTTACACCTGTCACCACTGGGCTTCCGGATATTGGCTAAGGCTCTTGCCACCCCCATAGTGCCTTTTTTAGGCAAGGCTCAAAAGACAAACCCACCTCCTTAGAAAACAAAAATGGAAAAAACTAAGGGTAATGCTGCTCAACGCCAGAAGTCTAAATCTCAAGATGCAGGCACTTGATGCACTCCTCAGCATGGAGAACATCGACGTCTGTGCAGTAACTGAAACCTGGTTCAAGGCTCCTGAGAGCACCCCAGCGCTACCAGGCTATACCTCGTATCATGCTTTTCGGTTCCAAAACCCGGGCCGAACCACAAAGGGAGGGGGAGTGTCCATATTCATAAAGGACACCCACACCTCCAGGTTAGTAGCAACACATGAAGCATCAGAGACCATACAGTTGCAACCAACCATAGGCAAAACTGCTATACAACTGGTAGCATGTTACAGACCACCCTCCCAATCTCAAGAACCCCACTCAGCCTTCCTGAAGACATTGGAGGATATGAATGTATCACAAAATACCATCATACTGGGAGACTTCAACTACCCAAACATAGATTGGGTACATTATTCTAGCCCTAATACCCTAGCCCAAAGGTTCCTGGAATTCATAAATTCAAATGCACTGGAACAACTAGTCACCTCTCCCACTAGGGGAGATAATATACTAGACCTGATCATCACAAACATGGGGACAAAATGCTCCACACCAGAAGTATACCCCTCACTAGTGAGATCTGACCACAAACTAATCACCCTGGATATACATATCCCACCTCCACCCCCAGCACAAAAGACCACAGTGAAAACTTCTCAAAAGCAGACTTCACTCTTCTTAAGACTGAGATGGTATCCTTTAAGCCCACTGTGCCAGTGGATACCACATCCCACAATGCCGAATCCTTCACAAATGCTTTCTATGGACATCTCCAAGAATGCATGGATCATGCAATCCCAAACAAATCCAAGTCCCTCTCCACCAAAAGTAAGCATCCTGTCTGGTGGACCTCAGCCATAAACAAATTGTATAACAAAAGAAGGAAGCTACTGCACGTCAGAGCGAAATCCCATGAAGGGAAGACATCTCTGATCATCATTAGCAGAAAACTACGTTCTCTCATAAAAACATCCAAGGCAAACTTTGAGAGAAAAATCGCTAAGGACACTAAAGATAACCACAAAGCCTTCTTCAGCTATGTTAGAAACCTGGGCGGAAACCCTCAGATATGCTCAGAGTTGGTTCACAACAACAAAAAATACACTGAACCCACAGATATTGTTAACATTCTGGCTGACAGGTTCAGTGCAAATTTCTCGCCTCCTTCACCCCCAAAAGAAGAAATACTTATCCCAGCTGAATGTAATCTCCCTGTCATCTCAGATGTCCAAGTGAGAGCCCTAAACAAAGCAAAAAACACAGCATCAATGGGACCTGACGGTATCCCGGGGTGCGTGTTACGTGAACTCCAAGAGGAGCTAAACCCACACATAAAAATGCTATTTAACCTTAGCCTTACTGGGATATGTACCTGAACACTGGCGTACAGCAACAGTGGTCCCACTCCACAAGGGGGGTGCCTCTACAGACCCTGGAAACTACCGCCCCATAAGCTTGACTAGCCTGGTCTGCAAAGCTATGGAAAGAATCATTATGGAACTCATAAACGGAGACATAGGGAACCTACAGACGCTTGACCCCACCCAGTTCGGCTTTGTAAAGGGCAGATCCTGCCTTTTAAACCTGGTTGACTTTTTCGAACAGTCACTAGAGCCATTGATGAGGGCAAAGCAGTCCATACAGCATACCTGGACTTGGCTAAGGCCTTTGACACAATACCCCACTCAGGCATCATAGATAAGCTAAACAGCTTAAAAGTAAACCCGTATGTCACTAGATGGGTTGCAAACTGGCTAAAGGACAGAACTCATAAAGTTAAAATCGCTGGAGCAATGTCTGACTCAAAGCCAGTCACAAGTGGTGTCCCACAGGGATCTGTCCTGGGACCCCTCTTGTTCGGCATTTATTTCTCAGATGTTAAAGCAAACATGGGAGGGCTGTGGCTGACAAAGTTCACAGATGACTGCAAACTAGGCGCCATAGTCGATACACCAGCAGATACACACATCCTACAAAAAGGCCTCACTGAAACGGACAACTGGTGCCGTAGTCACTGCCTTAAACTAAATGCCAAAAAATGTATAGTCATCCCTTTTGGAAAAAACAAAGTACCCACAAATTATCACATAGACAGCAACTCACTGAGTATGGAAAAAGTAATCAGAGACCTAGGGACCCAAGTAGACAGCGACCTCTCATTTGACACCCACGTTGCCAAAGTGGTTAGAAAAGCATTCTACCTTGCACACCTCATCATGAAGGGTTTCACATCCAGATCCAAGGATGTCATTGTACCCCTATATTCCTCCCTCATCAGACCCATGATTGAGTACAATGCCCCATTTGGTATGTACCTCACCCGGCACTTGCAACAGCTGGAGAGACCACAAAAGTACCTCACCAAAAGGATCAAGGGTCTCCAACATATGTCTTATTCTGCCAGACTAAAGAAACTTCAGCTCTATTCAGTAGCATACCACCTGCTCAGAGGTGATCTCTGCCTGATGTACAAGGCCATGTCCAACCAGGATCTGATGGACATGCTCCACCTCAAAAAATCCAAATCCATCAGGACCACGAGAGCTAAAGACTTAAACCTCGGCACAAGTATGAATAGGACATGCTGGAGGGATAGATTCAAAACCCAAAGGCTTCCCATGCTTTGGAACAGGATCCCAGTTCATATTAGGCAGAGCCCCTCACTGACTCTCTTCAAGAGAAATCTTGATGAGTGGATGGGAGATCGTAAGTTTACCCCAGGGGTCACATCTGTGTCACTGCTAGACAGGGGCACAGTAAACTAATTCTATTATATAGGGGACCTTCACTGTGTCACTACTAGACAGAGGCACAGTATTCTTGATTTATTCTGTACATTTTTGTACCATTTCATGGGGTGGCAAAAGCCACATCACTATGGCTAGGCTTACAAATGCCCCAGGGCAGATAGCCTAGTACTATACTATGAAACTATGAAACTATGAAACTATGAACCTATGAACCTATGAACCTATAAGCCACAACTCTCTTCTCTCCATTGCCTAGCTGACTTTTTCTAGTCCTGTTTTATTGCTTTGAATATGCATTTTCCTTCACTCATCTAATCAAGAATCATAGCCTAACAAATGTTAAGATTTCATAGAACTTTTCACTGATTGTTTTTCACCAAATGTACTGGCTTTACACATGGTTGGCTCAATCACACTCTTCCCCACCCCCACCCCACATGTTATTTCCTTTATATTTGAATAGGTCACTTCCTGATTTATAACTCTCCACTCCAGGAACTACACAATTAAAAGCCCTCATCCAACAGCTACATTTTGCCACTTGGAATGTTTTCAGCAAACTGATTTTTAGTTTCTTTTAGAAACAAACTAGTAAATGCTACCACCGCTCGCATTTACACACTCTGTACTCTACCTGGAAACTCCAGACACTGCACTCACTCAGGACAAGCTGCAGTAAGGTGACTTTTCCCCTCATACTCCTCCATTTCAATAGTCAAAGTGGATTAACCTTTTCACTTTCTGATACCAAGCCCAGGTAGCAGATGGACTGGTTCTTATTCTGTCTTTCATTATGGCAGGAAGCAAGACCGGCCTAGGTAACAGGCTGATTATTTAACCATACCAAATGGTAGATAGACAGATCCTCTCTGGTTTACATTTCTCATACCAAGTATCTGACAAGTCAAGCCATCAGATAGACTGACGCACTGTCTCCTCTATACTCTAGATATCATGTGTGAACAAAGCCTAGGGGGCAGATGGCCTGATTCTTACCACTACTTTACTTCGCCGGAGAAGTAGAAGGGCTGATTATTACATCAACACAACCCCTACCTTCCTGTCCAGTCTGGGTGACAGCTTTCTGTCCTCTTCCCTCTGGCCTTTACTTCTCAGAGCAGTCTAGTTTGCAGAGATACTGATTCTGTCTGTCCTCCTCTCTCAGGCTTTCTCTTCTTAACATCAATCCAAATGTTAGTTAACTTCTTTACTTCAAGTCTAAGTGGTAGGTTATTTATCTGCCTCATCTTACAGCATGTCTAACTGAAAGATGATGTAATCTCTCTTCCTCACAATTTCTGACTACTACTACTGCACGCCCCCGCTACTCTTCTCTGCACACGTTTGCTTAAAACTGCACAATATTACTTGCACTTGCTTAGACTTTTACATTCAGCCCGAGACTGATCAACTCCGTTCATTTACTGCTCTATGAAGCAACAGACTGGCTCTAACTCTGTCTTTAAATAAGATAAAAGGTAAGTGACTCATCTCTGTCTTGTGACTAAGGATACAATGAGGATGTAATCTATGCATTCTTTCTCTTTTACTAGATCATTCTCTGTTTTTATCCATCTTGGTACTCCCACTCAAATGTTTCCTCTTTCTCACTCCCGTGGGATTACACTTCTCATCTCTCTTTCGTATATCACTTTCACTACCTGCTTGAATTCACCTCACGACTCTTTCTCCTATTTCTCCCTCTTATTGTGCGCACCACTACCAGTCGGCTTAAGTAATGGATATCTACTCAGTTAGCAATGCATCCACTTCTCCAGTCACACTCCTATTTCCAACCCAGTTACACTCCTGCTGTAGTCCTTAGCACAGCTTAGTCACTTGTCAGACCTTATCTAATCTCTGTCTGTCCATCACAAAAGATCCAGCCTCGTTCTACCCTCTATTATCCTCACATTCTACACTTCCTCTCACTGGGACCCGCACACCGATTAACATTAGGGACACCTTGACTGTCACCATCTGTTAACATAAGACCTAACTTACTGTACATAACGTCTCACATTCCAACCCTCATTGGCTATTTACTCCTCTCTTACAGTCTTACTGTTTGCTTCATTCTCATTTCTATGCTCTTTCTGCTTTGGTAGGATACAAATAAATATTTTAACTACACTAAAATCACCCACTCTGCATCTAGCAATGCTTACTTTAAGAATTTCCAACACTCGCTACTCCATTTTACTCTTCCTAACAGCCTCGCTTTGCCTTGTCAATAACCTGCCCATAGAGTCACTGATATATTTCAACTGCAAGTCCGTCAGTACTCACATCCATGTAGAAATACCCTTTCAACCTTTTACACCATACTAAGAAATTTCCTCCATCACTAGAAAACAGTTCTTTGACCAAATGCACATTTTACAGCACACATCCTTCTCTGACCATATCAAGAAATACCTAGCCTCATGGGTCTACTATTTACAATTCAAAATACTTAGTTCAAGGGTTATCCTTCCCACCAATGGCCCACAATATTCAACCCATCCCCCAACCCGTCCTGGTTTCCAACAGTATCCGTCCCACTCCCTATGCAATTCCAACACATTTTTACTTAACACACAGCAACAAAATAATGCCTGTATCACCAGAAACAAAAAAATTCAGAGCAGCTTGCCCTAGTACCTGCAGTGTAAATAATAAATGGCCCACACTTGAAGTCTGGATTATCACTGAAAACACCCTCATCCTAGCAATAACTGAGACCAGGATAAAGGACAACTACTGCCCTTCTCCCTGCATTCTTTCAAATTATAACATTGTTTGATTTCTAGACCTAGATGAAGGACAGGCCATGGAGTTCAGTTACTAACTGAAGAAAACTCATCTGTATGATTCACATCCTCTAGCAATTCTAAGCAAATAAATGATAATGTGCCAAACTGGATAACAGCCAATCTAACTGTAGGGCACTATGCATTGCCTGCCTTTTCAGTGATCTATATTTCCTACTCCAAAATTAGTTTTGTAAAAAGATACCCTGCTAAAATGAATCCCAAATGGCTGTCCAAAGAACTCCATTATAATAGGGGACCTTAACTACATCATCTGCTCCAAAGGAACCTAGATAAATAAATGATCACTCCAATACGGTCTTGAACAACTAGGGAAGGAACCCAGCAGACACACCATGCTTACAGAAAACCATACTACATTAGACCTGGTCATCACAAACATGGCCAGCTGTTATACCTCTCAACCTCTTAGAGCAAAAAATCTGAACAAAGCCTAAAATCATGGGGGGACAAATAGGGACACTTTTTAAATATTGCTCTTAGAAACTTAAAAAGTTGATAGAATAATAGGTTTTGTATTAGCATGAATTTTCGGAAGGAAGTGGAGTCTTAAACTCAAATGTTTGTTATTATTAATGACTTCCATCCTCAGCTATTTGACAGAAAAGTACAGATTTTAGGAGGAAGACACCAAAAATATGAGCCATACATCTGGATATTCTGCAAAAATCTGTACAGTTGAGAGGTATGTGTTGCACTGGTATTAACATCATACCCTATCGTTTTAGTGACCACTGCCCAATAATATTTATTGGTATTTCATATCAATGAAGTCTCACCCCAAGTCATTACAGTTCAGTCTTTCCCTAAGTAAAACCTAAACATAATTTATTAGTAAATGAATACTATTAATTGATTTCCTGTTTCATCAAAACCATTACTACAATCCAAGGTTCTCTCTACCCCTCTACACTTAAGGAGCTTAGAGGGGAGAAATGCCCTTGTATTTCAAATGATATCAATCTCATCAAGCAGAGAGGCAAGACATGGACAGTCTAGAAACAAAACTCACCAAATGACCAACTACACCAAACCTAACTTTCCATTAGAAAACAGACCAGAATAACAACCAGCTCTCCCAAATCCTTTTATTTAAGGGAGAGACAAAGAAATCTAAAACAATCTTGGAGGGAAACAAAGTTCTCACAGATCAAATCTCTAGCTCATGATTCTCCTCCAATAATAATTCAATCAACAACTCTGCAAGAGATTATAAACATTTTCTAATTTTTAACCCTCATTCCCTCCACTAGAGCTCTTTTGAATGTGTACCTTTAACTCCTAGTGGGCGTGGCTTCAGCATTTAAAAATTGAAGTTATCACATTACATTTTTAACAAATACCCATTGACAGAGGTCATATATCAATACAATTGTGTTTGCTATCATGTATGCTTCAAGATAAAATATTGTGATACCTTGTATGTAACATGGTTTTGGAATTATTAATGCAAATATGAACAGGCAATATTTGACGCCTAGAGGAGCAGTAGGGTGTAACTGCAGAAACACCTGGAGACGTCGCTCGGCTGTAATGAGTTTGACTTTTAACCCTGATTCACTGCTTTTGTAGCTTTTGAGAGTATTTGAGTCTGTTTTTTTTAGTTTGTTCTATGATTTGATGAAGGGCAACCAGATGGAAGTATCAATAAATTATTGTATGCCAGACAGCTTTGTTAGTTGGTTCTTCTGCTTTTCTTGTGATATTTTGCTTGTTGTGTTGAACTGATTTTTAGCCACAGTTTATATTGTATTTTATTCTGCTTTATCATTTTCTAACTTTCTCTGTTCAAAACATTACCAACTCCATCCTCTCCCAACAAATGACACACCTTCAGATCATTCTGTTTTTGTGGGGAGGAAGAATATATGGAACCTTTAAAAAACATTGATAAAAGGTTAAAACGGTATACAGCTGAGAAGAGTTGATAATATAACCATGATATGATTCTGTATGGGGTTTGTAGGAAAGAAATATGTCATGAAAATATAGATTAATTGGATACATTGGCTTTTGTTTGAGTTTTACACATCTAGAAACTACATGTTCTGGAGCTTAGTATAACAAAACACGGGACATGAATATTATAGTGAATGATGTAAAATGTTTGTGAGTGAAAAGCAGAGGGTGGAAATTTGGTTTTGTGCATATTATCTTAGCATGTTGTTTTGTTTTATAGAAAATGGAAAATTGCATGCAAATATGTAAATATATAAATATGTAAATATGAAAATAAGATGATTTTAACAAAGATCACTACTATATAATAGAGAGAGAGATTAAAGATGACAATTTTTTTTAACGTAGAGAGAATTAAGGAATGCTATACAACTTAGTAACACCAATAAACTCAAAAGAGAAATCTTTTAAAGAAGATGTAATGTGATCATATACCCTCATAAATCAAACCCCTTAATTAATGCAGACAGATTCAGCTTTCTATAAGATGCTGGATGTATTTCTCTGATGGGAGAGTGTGCCCTTTTACTGCAGCCAGGGTACCCTTTAATGGAGACTTGAGAGTGAAGCAAATCACCGCTATGCCTTAGTACTGTGTGGAGGTTCACATGCAGTATGGTCACCCATGGAAGCATGAGGTATCATTGCATGCTGCACTCTTTTGTTCTCTCCCTTTATCAAGTTTTGCTTCTACTGCATGAATAATTAATTGTCTCCAAGGATTCCTCATGGCGTCTTGTCTCCTTTAACTAGGATGGGGTCTAGCAGTGACAGAGGAGGGAGCCAACAAAGTTTTTGAAATACTTTCATTGCAGGGACAGAAACTGAGTCTTAGATCTGCTGAGTGGCTCTATTGTAAATCAGCCCTGATTGTGACCAAGATGACCAGGGATGATATCCAACCAGTTCCCCTGAATTAGCCATGCAGGGAGGATGAGGGAGTGGTCGGTACAAGCTCACTTATACTGGGATGAGAGAAGGCTGCTTGTCCTGCAACACTGATGGTTACTAGCAGAGGCAAGAATACACTGAGATAAAACAGAACAGCCCAACACAAAGATCACCAAGCAATACTTAATATGGCAGCCTGAGACATATGTGGGCAAAAGTACATACACTGCAGTTGGACCAGCATTATAATCCCATTATAAATGAGAGAAGTACAGGACAGCCACAGGAACAAGGGTCATGCATACAGCACAACATGCCCCCTGTGGCTACCTGGAAGATGTTCTTTCCCAAGATGGCTCTCATCCTCCATGTATACTAGGAGTTCCAAATGAGCAGAGATGTTTTTACAAGTCAGGGTGTGCAGTGACAAGTGAATAGGTAAAGAAATAAAGGGATCTGTGGTTGGCATGTACTAGGGAAGTGAAATGTGTAGGAAAAAGTCAACCAGAAATGGACGTATGGCATGTACCAGTTACCAAAAAAAATCTCTCCTTAACATTGCAGGGAAAACCAGCCAAAAAGTATGTTGAATATGTGCCAGCATCATACAGGAAGGTAAGAGTTCACAACCAGAAGAAGCCAGCCACAGGATAGTATAAATAAAACTTATTAATCTTAGTTCCTATAATTGGCACTTCATCAGAATACAAATTGAAATAACATAATTTCCTTATATACTGCAGCCCTTAAAGATGCAGCATCATATATAATCAAATTATAACATTTACATGAGCTTTGCCGCCAAGTGAAATATATAGGAAAAAGTCTAACTCCCATATTAAAGTGAAGCATGAGAAATTCTTTAATAATCTAATTTAATGGTTTAGATGGATCACTCTTAATTTCTGACATTTAAAATGCTTTACCAATGAATGCTAGAGACATGGTCACTTAAACACTCCTCAATCACAATCAATAAAAACTACCATGCACCCTTCTTTTGTTGGTGGCATGTCTGCCTGCATCTTGTTTCCTCCCACATTTCAAAGACACGAAGTAGGTGGACTGGACACTCTTAATTGCCCATAGGTGTGAGTCTGTGTGTGAGTGAGTGGTACAGATGACATATCATGGCAGAGATAGCCACCCAGTGGTGTAAACCTTGGCTTGAGATGATTGTCAATGTTGAAGTGCAAAACTGGGAAAAAAAGGTGTTGAAGATGGATGGATTGATGGATGGATGTCTGCCTGCATCTGCAAGCCCCCATACTGCCACATTTATATATATGTATATACTTATATTTATATGGATGGATATATGTAGATAGATACACATATATGCCACCTGGGAAACGTATACTTTGTCATAGTGATATAGTGGATCACAGATATTCGATACAGGAACTACATTTGTGTAGTCAACATTTCAGAACAACAGCACAGGCCATGTTGCGCATTGTGTGCTTTAATTTTGTCTTACGGGATTCAAGGAAGACCTTTTTCCTTTAGTTGGATATTAGAATTTTATTTTATTTTGTTTATATTTGTTTACAGGGGCACTGCACTGATCAATATTGACCAATTTAAGTCAGCACAGGAACTGTTTTATTTATAGATCATTGTTGTAGGGGCTTGCACCTTTTGCAATTATTGTTGTCACTGTTTTGAGCGTGAGATGTTTTATGGGAGTAGATGTTTTAGCTTTAAGAATTATGTATTGATTAAATAGCTTGCTATTTGGCCACAGTGTTCAGCGATTAGAGTTGTCACCTCACAGCAAGAGGTTTTCTGGTTAGATTCTTGGCTGGAGCGCCTTCTGTGCATAGTCTACATGCCCTCTCTGTCGTCAAGCGAATCTTTAAAGACATGCAGGTAGCTGTGCACGCATTTTTGTGTGTGTGTGTGTGTGTGTGTGTGTGTGTGTGTGTGTGTGTGTGTGTGTGTGTGTGTGTGTGTGTGCATGTTCCTTCTGTAAATATTAGGTGCTGGGCTGGCAGCTTGACATCATAAAAATACCACTGCCAATCAATCTGCGGACCACTGATCTCCTGTGGTGACCCCTAACCCGGAAAAGCCGAAAGACATTGCTAAACAGTTTGCAATTTATCATAGCAGAGCCATACCAACTCCATTGTCATACAAAAGTAGGTAGGAAAAGGGAGGAATTTACCAAAACATCTCACAGCAGACCAACACTGTCACTAGTGAGGCCCAGCTGTTTAGAGGAGAAAGTCAACTAGCTGTGATCAGGTAAGCACCCAGTTGAGTAGTTATCATTCAAGTGTAAGGACAGCTGATTAAACTAATAATTTTGTTTGTAACATGAAAAGATTGAGGGGTTTAGGAACACGTCCTTTGCTTTGTTTTTCTGCTCTCCCTCAGAGTGTTTGAAGGCATAGGAGGTTTGGACCTGATGTGTCAGACATCAGTCCCAAATGAGCCAGTGACAGCAACAGCTCTACTTGTACTAGTAATAATTAGGGCTGCTGAATAATTAGAATGTTTAACTGATATTAATCTAATGAGTAAAAAAATAATGTTAGTTTAATTTTAATCTTATGGTAACTATACTTACAAGTGCTTTTCAGTAATAAACTTAACTAATAAAGAAACCGGAAGGTGATTGTGCTTCAGTACACAGAACAGCATTTCAATCAAAAGTGTTTTGAACCTTCGTGCTGCTAAACTGAAGTAACAATATTCATAAGAATGTGTTAAAGATATATTTTAAACATTAAAAGACATACATTTTTAGATAAGTTTTAAATAGTATCAAATGAATGACAGATAATTGTTTATATTTGTTATGTTAATACAGGGAATGTTGGTTGATTATAACATCTGCTGTGTGTCTGAGGAGATCAAGTGATATACTCATTTTTATTTATTTGGTGTGATTAACATCATTGTGGTTTGGCTCTGATGAAGTCCATTTAAATATTTGGACAAAAGCATTCAACATTAATAAAATACTTTCCCAGTTTTTATACAGTATTTGGATTTTTTCCATAGCTATATTTGTAATATACAGAACAAAGTACAAAAACTTGGAGGAAACAGTAATACACTTTATTTCAAGACCTTTTAAATATAATAAAACACATGCTGACTGCAGTCTAACTTAAATTTTCAAGATTAAGTTTTAATTTTCTTAATGGCACAATTAAAACATAATCTCAGTGTTTTATAGCTAGCTAATCACAATTAAGTGGGATTAATCAACAGACCTAGTAATAATCTGTTTTATTTATTTTTTTTTTATTTCTGCATATCTTCATTCTTTTGATTTATATCTATATCAGAATAAAATGAAGGTTTGAAAAAGTACCTTGCAGTGTTTAATGTTATGAAATAACTTTTTCTTTTGAGGTCATCTTCCAGGTGGTTTTCGGTTGGTATTTTAGTGTGCAAAGAATGTAAAGGATTCTGATTTCATTTTGAAAAGACTGGCCAAGTATAATTTTTGCATACTGTGTCTAATTCAGTTTTTAGTAGGCATTATGACATCTTGATATATTTCACTCAAGACTAGTGTCTTTTCCATTCTAGATTTAAATTGCTCTTTTTTACCTTTTAATGGAAGGTCATCAGACTAACTGTTTTCATGGTCTAATATAGGTATCTAGTAGGTTTGCAACTAAGAAATGACATTTCAATAATATTTTTTTTATATCTCTACAAAAAAGTAATATGCTGGTGTGGTAAGGGCAAGCAAATATTTAGAAAAATAAAGAAAGGCTTTGTGCCCAGTACCTTGTAGGAAAATCACAGTTCTTTCAGTTCTTCAGAGAATTATAAAATGACTTAAGTCCTGCTGGGGATTTTTTCTCGTGGGGGTTTAAAAATAACTGAAAGCAAGGTTCAGATAGAAGTCATATTTGTAGGATGATCCTGTTAATACAAACATGCATTTGATATGCTTCTAGTAAAATAATAATAAAAAATAACTGGTATATGTGTTCAAATGTGTTATTAAAACAAGTTTAGAAACCTTTTAGGGCATCTAGAAAATATACACTATTGCACTAAACTTAGTGAATAGACAAATTCTGGTACACATCTGGTTAAATTGCTTTTTTATCAGTTCAAAGAGAAAACAGAAATAAACAGTGTCTGCAGACATTTTTATTTATTTAGCATTAAACAACAGTGTCCCTTGCATTTTTTGTTCATCCAGTGTGTAATTAACCCAGATTATGAAATGCTGACACTGGTTTAATTGAAATAATACCAGTCTTGCTAACAATTGTTAACATGCAGAATGACATCTATTTTTACATTTATAGATGAAAAAGAAGAGTTCCTAGAACATGGCTGTGTCACCATAAACACCAAAGACAAATTTTCAGATTTCTACATACAACTTGAGAAACTTGGAGTGTAAGTGTGTCCAGATGTGTATTTATTGTACACAGTAGTTTATCTTATTCTTTTCCCCATCAGTTCTTCAATTAAGATGTTATCTACAGTGGAGTTATGCTCATGTTTGTGTGGAAGCACAGGAAAAGTCCAGCTCATATGAAGGATCGGCAGGATGGTATATCAATAATTGTTCCACATTTTTGTCCCCATACTACTGTGCTGCTGACATCCCCCATCTTTCATGAAAGCTACGTGTCTTTCCTCCTTTGGAACTGGTAAAATTGGTGTATGCTCCTTACAACAGACAGGTCCTTTCACTTCATGGAGAGAGTGCTCTATAGTATCTTCCTTGTAAGTTTGTGGCTCAAGGGTTATGATTAAGTGCAGGGCACATATCTGTAACAAGTAGTTGGGAACCGTAGGTGTGCAGGAGGTAGGGAAACACAAAATGATGTGGAATATGTATGACATCATGCACATCACTGCACAATGTGACACACCTAGTCCAACCCGTCTTCACAGCTACTGAACAAGTGGTAGCCTGCTTTGAACAGAGGTTACACCTACAGACCTTCACATGTTAGTGCCTAGCTGCATGCACAAACTCAGGCTGGTGCTAGCTGCTCATTCCTACCCACTCTACTTGACTCCTCCAGCATGCAAGATGCTAATTAAACTCGGACCAGGTTACAGTCAGAAGTCCAGCCCTCTCTGCTTTTATGTGAGGTAAATTTTATGTTTTTTATTCCATCTGTCCATGTAATTAAACCCTCAGCCCCACCATGTAATAAAAATTAGATGCATTACAAGGTACTGCATATACATAAGTCTAAATGTTTATGGAAAAAATGGCGTTAAAATGTGGTAAACTTTTATGCATGAGTCATACTGTAATTAAAAGGAAACTCTAGTGTCTTACCAAGAAATATTAAATCCAGAAATGAAACAAAAAACACCCCAGAAGATAAGAATATTTTTCTTAATGATTAAAAATAGCATTTCTGTTTTTGGCAATCACCTTCATGATTTTGAAGAAAGTGAACAAAGTAATGACAACAGTAATGTATTTCAGCTAAGTCCTGTCATTTTCTGCCCTACAGCTCCTCTCTGATTGCAGTAATGTCCACTGTAATGTGATTCAATTTACAGCTGTCATTCACACCCACACAACCATGCAGTAAATTCTTTAATGGCCATAATAATGTATTTCAGTTTCTATCACTGATAGTCATACACTTCTGTCCAGATTGTGATAATTGCCAAATTAATGTACATTTCATTTCATTTACAAACTTAACCATCCAGTTGCTATAATGGTCACAGTACTATATTTCAGTTTGCTGTTGACATTATTTGCAAATAAACAACTTCATCCTAATTTCTATAACAGCCACAGTGGTTTGTTTCATTTAGCTGCTGTCATTGGCAGCCACACCACCCAGCCCCAGTTGCTGGAATGATCACTGTAATGCATCTTAGTTTGTTGTTCTCATTCATAAGTGCAGCCCCAAATACATAGCTGTTTACTGCAATTACAAGAAGAAAGCAGTGCATATCTCACATAGTAAAACACAGTTTAGCTAGTCTTGCCTTTTATTGTGTGCGACGGAGGAAATAAATGGAGTGCTGCATCACTTATTCAACAGTTCTACAATTTCCTGCTTTATGCAAGAACTAAAGATGATTAAGACTAAGTAGATTGTCTAAGAAGAAATGAATGAATTAATGAAAACCTTCTTATTGCAGTACAAGCATTACAGGCTAAGAAAATATTTCCAACAGTATAAAATTCAAAGCATGACACTAGTTTTTGCACCAAGACAAATAAAAAGGATCGGTGCCTTTTAATAGGATCCTGGTCTGAAAAATTGCCTTCATCTTATACATAAGGTGAATGTTTTCTCAAGTATGTATAATTTATAACTAGAATGTAGCACATATACTAAAATTGTCATACTAAAATCTAAAAGCTTTTATCTTGGTAACCAAAATATAAGAAGCATACATCATTCTGGATGCTTTTTTTTCCGGTTTTACTGCAGACTTTTATTTAATTTGCTTATTTTGTTTATAAATATATGACATAAACTTTATACAACATTGCTTCATTAAGCATTTAAGAAATATGTGCCCTGCTAAATGTATTTGCAGATTGTTTGTACAAATTGACAGAACAGTTATATTTTACAAATGAATGATTTAGTACCTTAAGCTCAGCAGAATGCTTTTCTTCAGTATTATTTTGAACTCCATGACTTTTATGTTAATTTGGCCACACCCATATGTCTAGTACTAAAAAGGACAGCAGTTTGACACACTAGTGCCAGGGACTGTACTCCAGACCTAATATATATAGTACATATAGGATGTCTGTGGCTTGAATCATGTTAAATGGGCCAGCATATTGCTGTTTCCACCACAGTATTCCCTTATGGTCTGAGAAAGATCCTGACATTTTATATCTGTGATCATATCAGACCAGGGTTATGAAATGACAAGTTACTTCCATAAATCACCAGAATCCTGTTTTTTTTTTGTTTTGTTTCCATAAAGCATTTCACTGTGGCTTCATGAGTGACTGACTTATTGGTACTTGCATAACACCAACCCTTTCCTTGGCTCCAGAGATGTGCTATGTGTAGATTCTGTAGCAATATAAGACATGCTATGTATCATGCATTGATACATGACACAACTCTTTTTTTCAGTAGTAAAAGATGCTGATGGAAAATACCAGAGAAGTGTGGCACACCGAGAACAGAACCCAGATCCCGGATAGGGTATGCTGAAGATGGCTCTGGTTAGTTGAAGGTTAGGCTACAGTTAGAGGAAGCTGCACTATACTGGCCCACCATGTATTGAAATACTGTGAAATTATAAAATAACATGAGAGTAAGATTCGCATCATGCTACAGAGATTTAATGTGCCTAACTTGAAAAATGTTGAACCTTGTGAGATCGGATTCACTTTATAATCTTGAAATATTGAAATATTGAATTTCAGTATCTCGAGACTATAAAGCCAAAAACTCACAAACCCGAAAACTAAAACCAAGAATTTCAAAACAGCAAATGTAAAAAAACACTACACCACACATACAAACACAAATACACCTACCTCCCAACACTACAACAAAGCAAAACAACACACACAAACACAACAAAACAAACACACACACCTACCCTTCCTATAAGCATTGGGACAAGCCCCCCCGCACCCCCCCTACTTAAATATACTAACTCTTAGTCCGCACTAAACACAGAAAACCCACCACCACACATTTTACACACCCTTTGCACAAACACACATCACATACATACAAACACTACAACTCTCAACACTGACACACTCACACCCTAACACTAACCCACACCTAACACTCACATACACACAAACTCTCCACAAAACCCTTAAACATAACACTTACCTAACGCTCCATCAGTACTGTGGGTTTGACATTTCTGGGTTCGATATTCTGCAGTTTTGTGCAACTGCAGGTTCGACAATTTGGTCTCGAAATACTGAAATTCGACATTTCAGTATTTCAAGATTCCAAATGGAACCCATGAGATCAGGCTGTGACATTTTAAAATCAGGTAAGACTGACATTTTCTGGGATAATGATACCCTTTATTTTGTGCAGCTGAATGTTTTTGTGAGAAGTGGGTGGGTGGTTGTGTCTGTGTGTGCGTGAGCATGCATGTGTGCATGAGCATGTGTTTGTGTGTGTGTGTGTGTGTGTGTGTGTGTGTGTGTGTGTGTGTGTGTGTGTGTGTGTGTGTGTGTGTGTGTGTGTGTGTGTGTGTGTGTGTGTGTGTGTGTGTGTGTGTGTGTGTGTGTGTGTGTGTGTGTGTGTGTGTGTGAGCATGCGTGACTATGACTAGGGGTACATGCTTGTTTGTGTGCTTCTGACTTCCTGCAGTTATGGACTTCACTAGCTTCATGACACCAACCATTGAGTGAAAAATGTTCCATCTACTGTAATTCATGTAACTTTGTGTTTAGTACTATTTCCTGAAAGAACACTTGTTTCTTGTGGATTGAGAGTTCAATGCCTTAACTTAATTAACTAATAAATTACTTGCTTGTTTTCCAGAGGGAAGTTTGGCCAGGTTTACAAAGTGCAAGAAAAGTCTACAAGTAAGATACGAGCTGCGAAGATTTGCAAAACACGTCTAACAAAAGATAGACAAGCTGTCCGTCAGGAGGTTGAAGTGATGAACTGTTTGCATCATCCCAAGCTGGTACAGTGCATTTCAGCCTTTGAGAGCAGAATGGAATTTGTCATGGTGATGGAATAGTAAGTACAGTGACATATGTGTACAATTATACATATGTGCATATACATACATATGTACAAAATGATCTGCAGACTCTAATACAACTATACAAACTGCACTTCCATGTTTCTGAGTCAGTTGCAAACCAAAGATTTGAAAATAGAATTTTTTAAATACATTGAAAGGAAAAATCTGAAAAGACACAGTCCATGTTAAATATAAACAGGTGACTAAAGATGAACAGCATTTATTTGAGCACATATGTTAATTTTTCTTTCAATGCACTTCTGCAATTGGAATGTCTTACTCATTCTATTACAAGCCTCATTGACTCCAAAAGACAGCAGGTTCCTTATGTTACAGTTTTGCATCAGCTGTATGTGGTAATTTTTGGGATGTCTTCTTGAATGAGAGAACCATCAAACTCTGGCAGCGAGAGGCTTGTTAACTATTGCTGAATTTTGTGGGTCCCCTTGCTCCTCTCCATACCCAAGGAACAGTGCAGTGATAATATAATATGAGTGATACTTGGCCTGCAGTGGGTATTGAAGGCTGAGTATCAGATTCATAGTACTGACTTGGACATCTTACATGATTAAATAGATCGGACCACTGGTACTTTTAGCACAAGTCTGAATATCTCAAGCAACTCCACCCCCCCCCAAAGTAACTGATTCAGCTGAGCCACAAATCATTAAACAACCAGAGAACAACTTTCTACGACAAGCACCATGTACCAGAAAACATTGTAGATATTCACTAAGAAAATATAGTTTACCCATTTCATGTCAAACCATGTAATCCATCTAAAGTGTACAGCTTCACTGTTCAAGTGGCACTTTAACAAAATATATGTTTAGTAGTTTATGCTGCTGCACAACTGTTCTGTATGATCTTCAGTCGATAAATGATAAGCTTTATTAATTAGTATGCTTTCTTCTCTGGATCAATGGACCCCTGCACATTCTTTCACTTTGCTGTAAATTGCCCTACATACCTACAGTATAAATGCCCAGTGTTTATACAACAATGGAGCTTCCTAGCTTACTATGCCCAGGAGGAGATGAGATGAGATTTTGCAGTAGGGGGCTTATTTCTAACTGCAGGACCATCATGGAGACCTTATGTTCCCCATCTGGCACTCAGGTTCATTAGATCAAACTCATTTCCAAGTATAATAAAAAATATAAGCAACAGCTTGGAACACCAAGTGATACTTCTATTAGGAAAAATAAACAGTATGCCCTTTCAATAATATTGTTGAACATACTTCTTTAGACTCTGAGTTACAAATTACCCGTTACTCATTAAATAATAACAGTAATATGACATCATCAAGGGTCAACAAATTAATCATCTAAAAATTTACACCTTAAATTGGTTTATTCAGTACACATTTAAAATTAATATGATGGAGTAAACTAGTTATCTTTGTGGCATTCAATCTCACCTGCCATTTAAATTCTTTACTGATCAGCAGGTTCTTAGCATCACCACCCCTAATGTCAGATTCCACAACATCTAACATAAAAAACAAAATGTTTAAAACTAGTACATTTTGCAATTTATCTATATAGTGTGCTTTTCTTATTCCCGCAATGGTCACAGATCCTTGATTCTTGGCAGGTTATACACTCAGCAACATATACCACAAAGTTGTATTACAATTATAGTACTTTAGAGCAGCATAACATTTACCAGTGCTTACTAAGGAAAAAAGGATTGTTGAAAATGGCTTTATATTACTTACATGCATTGATCAAACAAGTCCCCTTACTTCTACTTACATGACTATCTCTCACCTTGAGACAATCTGATATGTTCATGATATTATAACACCAAAGTCAATAAACCTGAAAAAGGAACAGCCCAAACCCATAAAAGTTGGTAAGGAGCAATTATTACAATACCAGCCAAGAAAAGATTTGATTGTACCCCCTAGGCTTATGATGAATTTTGGTTGTAACACTAGTTTTTTCATGGATCTGGTTCAAAAATACTGGTGCATTCTACTGACTGATGATCGTTTAAAAAATTTCTGGCAGATGTCTTTTTAATTTTAGAAGGG